>NC_052620.1:9868324-10047517 GCF_016545825.1 Eucalyptus grandis
TAAATGAACGCCTAATCACTAAATGCAATTCAAAAAGAGTTCAGTGCCCACCACTTAAATTAGCTCTCGTAAGTAGGGACAAAATACTGAGATATATGAATAAACTCACAATCAAAGCTGGAAGGCTTCAATGTGGATAGCAAGAACGGGTGTTTGGAAGATTTGCAGCGAGGAAGTCTCCTTCCTCAACCTTCAACCACTTACTCAAGCACTCTTTACTCAGTTAGCAGTGTAACAAGTTCAGTTCTAAGCTATCACACGTGTCATCGAACGAGGCGAGAACCCTCTAGTCGCAACAGCTTGCGCCAGGATCACCTTGCCGCCATTCTTTTCCGCTACAAAATTCCTGCATTCTTCAAAATCCTTACAGTTTCAGCATTAAAATCATGCAGGATGCACTGTACAAAGGCATGAAGATGAAAATTTTAGTTGTGAATCCAATCATTATTAAATCATGAATGCCCAATGCATCGATTGTCATTGCAGTTGTGCATTAGCAATCTTGAAAAATCGATCCAAGAGTGACATTCTACCGAAGGAGAATGCAGTAATAGAATCATGAAGGATTGGGCCAGGGTTTTTCCATTATTGTATCAACTAGCTTTTTAAAATTTCAATTGAAGATTGTTCAGTACTTATGAAAATACTTATCGTTTACTAATGTTTTTATTTAAAATGGATTATGAGTGTAAACATTAGCAAATGAATCGCTAAGCAAAGGATGCAAGTACTGGTGCACTCAAGTCATGAGTCCATAGAATAATCGCCAAGTATCTTACCTTCATGAAAACAGGATTAACACTTGGAATGGCCTCATCCCCCGACATGACTGACCCCGCCTTGCGCTGGCGCAGCAGCAACAATATTGAGGCTGGTCAAAGTTAATCCCGCTCTTGTGCAGGTACGCCTTTCTATCTCGGCTACGGCACTGCCCGACCGCCTCCAGCAGTATACCTGAGATCCACGCGCTCTTTGCCTTCCTTGTATGCATCACGATAGCTTTCATCATGTGCTTGTTCGAGCACGCCATCGCATCAAGCGATGCGGCTGAATTCAGGGGTCTCTGGGACTCCTCTCCACATTTCGCCAACCTTAAGCCCTCTTTGGCATGGAATGATCCCCGTCTTTGATGTATCACTAAAGGCTGTGCCACGAGGACTGCCTTTTTAAATGGCTCCTCCAGCAGTACCAATAGCGCGAGGTTTGGTCGCCAGCCCTTATAGAGGCCATCTCGAAGACGGTGAGGCTCGTAGAGCGTATCCTGCCGTCGTAGTGAGCGGAAGATGTTACTTGCGGACCGAGGGCAGTCGCTTAGTGCGGCCAAGGAATCCGGTTTTCACAAATAATGGGGGAGGATGGAGACTATTTGCAGCCAAAGGTGACAAAAAAACCGCCCAGCGAGTAAATAATGTCGGGTATCCGGACTCCATACCGCAGTTCAGCGCCATTGAGTCAAATTACGCCAAATGAGCTTCCGAATACTTGGACTTGGCCGCTTAACGTGTCATCGAGCGGTAAAATTTATCTCTCGCTTTATCTCTCATGCATTAGCCTATTTGGTTTGTAAACAGTTTTCATTAAGAAGAGCGTCTGTTCATAATCTATTTGGGCATTTTAATCATCGGGTTCAGCCGAATATTACCCTTAATCCACAAAAGTTAATAAATTGCTCAAATTATTTATTTATACATTGCAGTTGTAAGGTCCCAAATACTTCTATTATCAAAGCCAAACATGCTAGTTCATATTTATTATTTTAATAATTTAATTTTATATTTCAAATTAATTCTAATTTATTGCCGTTTATTATCCGCATTTATTAAATGATACTTAAGGTTAATATGTTACCCTAACAGTCTTAAATAGAACATATTGGCAATAGGAAGATTAATCCTAGTATTCCATATTTGTGAACTGAATTTTATATTTCTAAATAATTTTGTTGTAAAATATTGCGTATGCATATTAGAGATATTTGCAGAGAATAAAGAAATTGAGAAGAAAATAGGCAAACACCAAAGATAGTAAAAATTGAAGGAGAAGATTTTATTTCTAGTAACTATTATGTTACAACAAAACTAAGTTCCTATTTATAGAATAACAAGAATGTACTTATCATTAATATCAATGTCGAATGATACATATATTGGATAAGAGATGAACGTTCATTGTATAAGGAGATGTACTTAAAATGTATAGTATAAATATACCATAATAAGTACATTAGATAAGATAGATAATGAATTTTCATTCATGTGTTCATGACACTCGATTGCATATTCGTTGTGACTAAATGCAGATGGCCATTGAGATCTACTACATCATTAAAAATAACCTTAAGCGGGAAAAACCCTGGTGGGACAAAAACTGGACCACAAAGGGAAAAAGAGTGTAGAGCAAAATTTTATAATATCTCCCTTTTATGGATGCATTAATTGCCTCGTTAAAAAGTTAAGCCGGGGGTGGTGGGTCTCCAGCTTACATGTCACACAGGGTTCTTAATTCAAGTATTTCTTAATTTATCCTATTTATCTTATCCTATCAAGTTCCATTCTATTTAGAAATTCGGACGACCAAATGCAGTTTAAAGGTATATAAACAAGTAACAAATAGTTCTCTCCATAGAAGAAATTCAATTGCTTCCTATCCATGAAATAGTCAGACATTTTCTAATCCTTCCCTCTTGATATATTACATATATTGTGAGTAACTGAATCACCTTATTGTGTACTTACAAATAACGACACAGTTTAACAATTTAAAATCTCTCTCTAATTCATAGATGATGTACATAAGCAATCTTACGACATATAAATAATAATAATATAATTCAATATGGGTATGTGCATTGGATCTCTTTAATTCTTACTTTCTCAGCAAAGCTCTTAAATTTTAATTTATATAAATCACACAAGAATGGGAAATTATTAAAAAAAATCCACGTAGGATGGTTTGCTTGAAATGACTCTTAAATTATCGATTTTCCTACAATGTGACATTTAAGTGAGCGAAAAAAAAAAAGTTGTGGTATTTAAGTGAGTTCTATACAAAAATCATGATACTCTTACTGCCCTTATCTCATTATTTTTATTTATAAGTAAAAAGGTTGGGGAGGACCAATGCGACTATTTTTATAAATTTTACCATAAGGGTCCCATGTAAACAAATGCCTTACATTAATTAATTCTTTATAAGACATATTAACAAAGGGCGGTACCATTTATATAAAGCTAGTTACTTCTCATGAATAAAGGCCATTGCATATAAAATTCAAAATATTTTAAATTTAATTTTCAGCAAAGATAGAAATTAAAATATTAGCAAAACAATTATTATGTATTAGAACATAAGTAAAATTTATTATAAATTACCTCATTCACCTCCTTTTTCCCAACCACTGTGTAACCTTAACTCTAGAAATTCATTATACTATCTCCTTATTTTACTTGCATCAACTCAAACATAAATAAGTAGGTTAGTTTTAACATTCAAACAAGCCTAAGAAGGATAAATGAATAAAGAGTTACATTTTTTCCATTCATTTTTTGACTTCCGACGCCTCCTTTCACCTTAAATTGACCTAATATCTCTCACAAGTCCCATACTTGAAATTATTTCTTGCCTTTTTTTTTTCTTCTCTTTCTTTGGAAATTCTGATACATTTAAAATTGAAAAAAAAATTATGTATTCGCCAAAGGTTTGATCGAATTGTCTTATAATGCAATTACAATTGTCATAATTATCTTATCAACAACTAATTATTCCACTTAATCAACCCTATTTTTCAGTTTTGTTAATGTAGTCCTTAACTTTTGGGTCATATTTTAGTGAAGTCTTTCCCGCTAATGGCCACCTAAAATCGTTGATATGGTGTCTAGCCAATACCAATCATCCTAAGTAGTGTGCTCACATGGTCAACTTGTTGGTTTCCACATTTACAGGAAATATTACATGTAAATTTGTGCAAATGTATATGATTATATTGACAAAATTGGAAAGTTAAAATTGAATTGACATCCATACTATAGATATAAGACTAAATGGATAATTTCCCCAAATATTTAAATAATCACTTATTCAATGGACAAATGTATAAGCATTTTTGGGATAAGTACACTAAAAATATCTTAATTTTTGTATGGCGCTCACTTGAGTGCTATAAATTTGAAAAATCAATTACTTGAGTGCCAATTTTGATTTGCGTTATAGGAAAATCTAACACGGACATATCCTACATGGCATCATAATGAGAAATTAATAAAAAAAATTCACATAGGATATTTGGCTAGAAATAACACTCAAGTGATTGATTTTATTCTGATGTGACATTCAAGTAAATAAAAAAAAAAATTGGCATTCAAATGAGTGTCATACGAAAGTTTTGACACTCTTGATGTTCTTCTCCTAGATAATAGTGTTTGAATCCAAAGTGACCTAGCATCAGTTTATATCGAAGCCTGAGTAGCAATGGCATGATGTGGATCCCACCAACTTCCCCACAGACGCCCTTCCTTTTATTTTCCTTTTTCAAACTTTTTTTTTCGGTTTTTGTTTTGATTTTCCCCTTTTTTTTATTATCGATGGACCAAAGAATAGCATTAGGCTTGTAGATCTATAAACAATGGGTTCTATTTAATAACATTCTGGTATATACTTCAATAAATTAATTTTAGTAAATCAGCCTTGGTAGGTTTTTCGTATTTTTCTTAACCCAAAACTATAATAATCTCTTGTCCACAAGAGTAGATGAGCAATGCGGGATCATAACACGAATTTACAAAAAATTCCATTACATTGTTTGATCTTCTTTTATATGACTAAAATGGCCAAAGACATGCCGCTAGCGGTAGAAGTCTCCTTTAAGAGCCACTAAGGTGTTGTTTCATAACGTTCTAGGATCATCCATTTCTATTTTTTTTGTTTTCCAAAACAGAAATAAAACATAAACGTGTTTGGTAATTTGGTAATTTTTTTGTTTCCAAGAATAATTTGTTCCTGAAAATAGATTTGTGACAGAAATAAAAAATAAAAAAAAGTTATTTCTTTGTTCCTGAAAATAAAAATAAAAACAAGACCGATTCTCATTCCCTTTTCCTTCTTGCATCAAATACGCCTCTCTCTCTCTCTCTCCCTCTCTGCGTCGTGAAGTTTCTGCCTCCTCCTCCTCCTCCTCCCGCATCGATCGATCAACAGTTGCCAAAGACGACGGAGTCGCCAACACCTTTCCTCCTCCTCCTTTAATTGATCATTCAATGTTCGCCAGAGATGACGGAGTTGCCAACACCTTTCCTCCTCCTCTATTGCTGCAACTAGTCCCGATAAACGGTAGGCGTCTCTCTTTCGTGATTCTTGCTTTGTTTTTGGTTGCTCCCCTCTACCTTTTTGGCTGGCTTTGATTTTTCGCTCAATTGAGCGAAGCTGTTAGTCATGATTCTTTCTTTCCAAGCTCGAGCAGTCGTTCTACATCTAAGTTTTCTACTGGCCCCTCGTCTGCCTCTGCTTTATATAAAACGAGGGGTTCCGAGCAAATCCGATTACACTTGCAGCCTACCACCGCGATAGATCGTGCTTCTCCATCGGCGATTGAAGAGAGAATCGATTGCTTCTTCCCTTGTGTCCTCTCTGTCTTGTTCCTTTTCCCTTTTTGTCTTTTGTTTTTGCTACTTCTGATTTGAGAGAGCAAGTCATAGATCGTTTGCCTTTCGCTGTTCCTTCGATTTATTCCCGTTGTAGCTCGTTTTACGTTGTTTTCTGAGGGGCTCTTGCTTCTTCCCTTGCCTCCTTTGCTTCCGCCTTCACCTCCTCTCAATCCCCGTCTCTCCTCCACGCTCGCTTCCTCGAGGAAGCTTCCTATTTTGAGGCTCCCGAGCGGTATCCCCAAAGCGTCTGCTAAAGGTGCGTTTTCTTTATCCCAGAATGGGTCTCTGCGCATGAGGTTAGAATCGGTCGACGTATGAGCAATTGCAAGCCTTTCACTATGGCGATTTAGCATCTTCAGTTTCTTTGACTCCTCAGCGTCTTGGAGAACTAGGCTCATGTCTGGCACATGTCCCTCTTCTATGATTCTGGCAGTCAACTTGTCCAGCTCAGCACTAGTAAGTTCTGAATGAGTTCTTGATTGATCATAAGCTGAAAAGATATGTACTCTGTTCTTATACTTGATCCAACTACATTCTGGTTCCTTTTTTATTGATCTATCTCTCATATCCCGCCTTTGTTGGGCCGCAAACATAGATATTTGTGAGTAAAACATAGCTTGCAGGGTTCTGTGGCTCCAATTCTAACAATGAATCAGCTGCTCATTTCCCAATTTCCCCGTATTACCATGAAGTCTACATGAGCACTGCAGCTGCGCCCAACCGATTGCATCGGGAGGGAAGGGCATTTTGTGTATAAAATTTTTGGCTTCTTCGAACCTTCTTGATCGGCTAAAAAGATCAACCATGCAAGTATGGTGACCATCGATCAGGGTAATTCTATATTCTTTGATCATCAATTTAAAATATATTTGTCCTTTCTCAACGAATCCTGCTCTACTGCATGCTGAAAAAAAGCCAATGAAAGTGACAGTATCTGGTTTCAATCCCTGGGCCAACGTCTTCTCAAACAAATCTATGGTCTCCTTAGCTTTGCCAACCTGAGGATAACATGACCCAAGTGCTGTCTAGGAAACCACATCCGTGATTCTCATCTCATTGAATAGCAGAACGGAGTACTCTATGATTCCACATTTACCGTACAAGGTTATGAGAGCATTTGAAACTATCAAAAATGAAATAAAGCCAGAAACCAAGGCTCTACAATGAAACTGTGCACCCTCGTCTACGCTTGCTAGGTTTGCGCATAAGCTAATCACACTCCCAAGTGTGAACTCATCGGGTCAATGCCATTTTTCTACATATCACAGAAAACCTTGATAGCTTCCTCACTCAGCCCATTCTGACCATACCCCAATAGCATTGATGTCCATGATATAACGTTTTTAATGATCATTTTTCTAAATTCTTTTTCAGCATGTGTGATCTTTTCTCTTACGCACCGGCTGTGGTCTTTGAACTTTTACCTAATCGGGGTGGAATTTGATTCTTTTATTTCTCGTCGAGCGATTTGCCACGGTGGGTCATCATCATTTATATGTCTTGTTGTGCTCTTAGGATGTTTGTGCTGTGTGGTAGCCATCTATACTAAGTGAGCAATGATTGTGTGTGGTAGCCAAATGTTGGGTGGTTACAATGTTATAGCTATGTTATGATTTAATGTAGTATTGCATGTAATTCTAACATGATTATGTTATGATTTAATGTATGGCTCATATGCTACCCAACCAGTCAAGGTTGAATGGCATCCCAGAAAGAGGCATTTACCACAAAGTGAATCTAGCTTTCAACCAACTTGTATGTAAGTTTGTTGGTAGAAGAGGTTAAAAAGAAAAAGCGCACATCCTACTTACAACAAAGCAGGGTGGAATCTACTTATAACAAAGCGGGGTAGAATAACTATGAGTTGAATTTAATAAACGGACATGACTCCAATATAACAAAGAATAGTTGGGAACAAAGCAAACAAACTGAAAAAATAGTATGGTAGCTTTAAGAAACTTTTTTCACAATCTTGATTTGACTTGGATAATATCAAAAAAACAGTTGTTATTGATAATCCAAGTATATGAGAACCTCACATCAATGTATCATTTAACTTTTGGTCATTTTGAGATCATTGTAGATGTAAGCTTTAAGATGTTTGATTATGTTGTTGAGGTATGTTGTCATTGTGAAAATTGTGGGATAATAGTAAGTGGGCAAAATTCAAGAATGATGGATTTCCTCAGTATCCCGAGCTATGTATTGTTTTTTGTGATACATATGCCACTGTGGAGCATGCAACGAGAAATACAAAAGATTTGATGCTATCGAAGGAAGATGTCAATGTTGGTGGTGATGTAAACGGTGATCTAGTGGACGATAAAGGAGTATTTACAGCTGACAATACAACTACTCCAATCCAACACTCAAGATGGATAGGACTCCAAATACGAAGAGGAGAAGAAAGATTAACTCATATGATGTTGCTAGCACTTGCAGAGCCTTACAAGAGATGATTAAATCTAGAACAAGTCAATCTGTGAGTAGCTCTGCCACCTCACAGGTCACATCACCACCTGTAGACCATTTCTTTATATCTGCTATGATTGATATTCTAGTTAGCATGCTTAAGTTGGAGCAGGATCTTTACAACAAAGTAGTAGAATGAGCATGCATTAGTAGTAAATGAAGAGAGGCTTTCATAAAATCCCTAGTTGAAATGAGAAATGGACTTCTTTAACATCTTTAGTAGATGTTGAGAAATATACTGTAGATTACGTGGGATTTTAATATATGGTTTCATTACTCTATGACTTATGTTATTGCTTGTTATTTGGGTTTTAAAGATATTCATGTTGACTCTTGTATTTGTTTTCGTGCGGTGGCATCAATATGATGAATTGCTTGGAATTTTTATATTTGATCTGCTTTCACTCTACAATTTATGTTATTGGTTATTGGTTTTTTTTTTTTTTTTGGATATCTATATTGATATTCTTGTATTTATATGGTTGTATAGATATTATGGAAGAGAAACCAAATAGTGTGTTTAATGGGCAGATAATACCAGTTGAATAGTACTTGGATGAGTTTGATATAGACATAATGATAATATGGTTGTGCACTATTACGATGGAGAGGTCTTTGCATACGAGAGAACCTATTAGGGACAATAAATTCTCAAGAGTCGAATGGGTAAGAGAGATTATTTATGGACATTCAGATAGAATATATGAAGCATTCAAAATGGAGAAACTTGTTTTTCTGAACCTATGTGATTTAACGAGGACAATAAGTTGATTGAAAGATAGTCAATATGTTGGGATAGATGAACAATTTGTGATTTTCTTATCTTTGGTTGGTCACAATAACTCCATTAGAAATATATGTGAGAGATTCTAACGTTCGGGAGAAACAATTAGCAAGTATTTCACTATAGTATTGAAAGCAGTTCTTAAACTGTCAAAAGAGGTTATTAAGGTACCTTCCTTTGATGTCATTATGGATGGGATTTTTATAGATCCTAACTATAAACGTTATTTCAAGGTATGATTTTCATATAGATTTTATATAATCAAATATATATAGTTAATAATCTTGTATAACAGTAAACTTTCATAAAATCACAAGGCTGCATTGGTTCTATTGATGGCACCCATATTAATGCTTCTGTGCTTGCGTCAAAGCAGATCTCGTTTAGAGGTAGGAAAGGGATAACCACCTAGAATGTGTTGTGTGTTTGTTCATTTGATATGAAATTTACTTTCATGTATGTTGAGTGGGAAGAATCAAACGATTTTCCGGTGCTCTTGACAGCACTCGAGATTCATCAATTGCAATTTCCTTGACCACCACTTGGTATTTGCTTTGTCTATAAGGAATAATTTTTTGTATAATTGTATTGCAATTGCATATCATAACAAATTTATATATACCTTGTTATAGGAAAATATTACGTGGTCGATTTTGGTTATGTAGCACTTCTAGGATTTTTAACTCTGTTTAAAAGTGAACGATATCATCTGAACAATTACAAGGGTAGAGAGAGACGGCCAAGAACAGCAAGAGAATTGTTGAACCATAGACACTCTTCACTAAGGAATGTCATTGAGAGGTTGTTTTGGGTATTAAAGAATCGCTTTTTCATTTGAAGACATATGCCTACATTTATAATTTAGAAGCAAGCATTTGTTGTAATTGCATGTTGTGCTTTTCATAACTGCGTTTGTGACCAAGATAAGATGCACAATTTTTTTTTCTCTATATGGAGATCCGGAGTACGCGTTTGGATCTAAACAAATGGAGGTTACAGATGATACATCGCATGAGGAGGCAGCTAAGATCAACACACTTAGGAAAAATATTGCAAATAAAATGGCAAGACATCTCAATATGCCTGAAATTCCTTGACTTTGTATTTCCGACTCTTGTAATGTTATTTATAAGTACTTGGCAACCTTTTTATTAATCATATTAAGGTTATCTAATTCTATATCATTATATATTGTGATTCTAATTCTTAGGCCATGATACTCTATAATAATTAGCCAATGACGGTATTAAAAAAAAAAATTAAAAAGCACGAGTTTATGATTCCAATTCCACCTTCCTCTTTCAAAAACTTTAT
This sequence comes from Eucalyptus grandis, assembly GCF_016545825.1. Classification (NCBI taxonomy): domain Eukaryota; kingdom Viridiplantae; phylum Streptophyta; class Magnoliopsida; order Myrtales; family Myrtaceae; genus Eucalyptus; species Eucalyptus grandis. Next base: position 9,878,534 of record NC_052620.1, read on the forward strand.
ATAATCAAGTATTATTGACATTTTATAAATTAAATGAAAAAATTAGGAATAATATATATATTTTTGGGAATAGAAATTTTTTAGTCGTACCAAATGTGTTTATGTTCTTTTTCTGTTCCTAGAATAAAAATATTGTGCAGTTACCAAATGCATTCTTTTGTTTAGAAATTATTATCGGGAATAGAAATAGAAAAAGAATATTTCTCAAAAGAAACTGTTCCTGGTAACAGAAATGTTACCATACGCACATCCTAAGTTAACATACCTCAGTACATTTTATTAGCATGACTCACTATCATTTCTCGTATTTATTATTACTACTAAGTTAGCCTTGCAGGTAGAAAGGGCAAAGAAAGAATAAATTGCGATTAGAGTAATGGAATAAGAAACCATGGAGAGCCATTTTATCTATCTAGTAAAAATTAGGTGAACGTAGTCATTTAAAAGATGGAAATAGCCCTATCCTAATTGATTTTTTTTTTCCTTTGAAACAATGCGGTCTTTTTCTGGTATGATATTGTTTCATAGGCCTTTGCAAATATGTGTTGGGTACGCCACTTTTTCTGATATATATAATATGGCAACACAATCCAATTATACCGATTTATTTTTTCTGTTAAAGACGTTCCTACCAATTAATTAGCACTAAGCTTTGTGTACTCAATCAACATCTGTAATGAATCTTTTTAAGTCTTCCTCACAAGAAAAAGAAGAAAGAAAAAAGAAGGCAGTGCTTCTAAATTAGCATGACTCACTATCATTTCTCGTATTTATTATTACTACTAAGTTAGCCTTGCAGGTAGAAAGGGCAAAGAAAGAATAAATTGCGATTAGAGTAATGGAATAAGAAACCATGGAGAGCCATTTTATCTATCTAGTAAAAATTAGGTGAACGTAGTCATTTAAAAGATAGAAATAGCCCTATCCTAATTGATTTTTTTTTTCCTTTGAAACAATGCGGTCTTTTTCTGGTATGATATTGTTTCATAGGCCTTTGCAAATATGTGTTGGGTACGCCACTTTTTCTGATATATATAATATGGCAACACAATCCAATTATACCGATTTATTTTTTCTGTTAAAGACGTTCCTACCAATTAATTAGCACTAAGCTTTGTGTACTCAATCAACATCTGTAATGAATCTTTTTAAGTCTTCCTCACAAGAAAAAGAAGAAAGAAAAAAGAAGGCAGTGCTTGCCTATTTATATGAAAACTCTTTGGTGTAAATGTGAGATGCATAGCTGACTTGTAATGAAAGGATGTCAATTCATGTTGGAAAAAGTACTATAAAAAGTCTTAAACCTATTACATTTGTGCCATTCAATAATAAACATTTCAATTGTACCATTGAAGTCCTAAATCTTTTGATAATTTGTTAATATAGTCCATTTTGTTAATTTTGATCGGAAATCACTGATATGGACACTGATTGTAGCATGATTGATGTCGACGTAGACAAAATTTATAATTTTTTAAATATTTTTAATTAATTAATTAATTTTTTTTATTGTAGCCAGTGAGGCTACTCTTGCTTGAGTGAGGGTTGCCCTCCCTCACGGCCTTAGGTGAGGGCCATCCTTGCGGGATCTGGCAAAGGCCCCAATTTTTCATCCTCATCTCTTTTTTTCTTTTTATTTATTTGTCTTTTAATAAGCATGTGCGAACTATTTCATGATTTTTAAGTTAAATTAGGGCTTTCCCGAATGCATTTCTAACTTTTTAAATACATATAGAAACTCATCATTAATGAAATTTGAGCCTTCTAATAGAAATTACGATAATAATTGTAACAATGATGACGACAATAACAATAATGATAATTAAAATAATAATAGCGCATATATTATATGGATAGGTGCTGACGAGGTATTTTGCATTTTGATGACTACTTTATGTGGGATTCGTATCCGTTAGGATCATAAACATCATAATTTTACTAAAACAAAAGACTGGTCGACCTGTCATGAAAACACGTAAACTCTTGTTAGCATAAGAATAACGTATAAGCAGTAAAATTTACTATTCACTCACACATTAGAAAAATTTAATAAATCTATGATCTATTATTAGAGACAACAATAGATTTTTGCATTCAATGATATTGTCTAAATCTAAGTTGGTAAAATCAATTAGTAAGTTGAATATCTATAATATCTTCATGAATAATGTCAGTAAATTGTCATGACTAACAGCAAAAAAAAAAAAAAATTCTTCCATAAGAACCCAGAAAAAAAGCTTGTACGGATTCACCAAGCTTTAGAAGAAGTGTAGAGTAAAAAGAACGGTGAGTTCGGGATATTGGAAGGAGCAAAACCCACCGACATCAAAGATGGCCAGGACAATGTCACTAGTCACAAGAAACACTTCAACTTTAAAGTGAAAGATGACACCTCTTCTGACAACAAAAATGTCGAGAAAGGATCTTAGATTATGCCCGAGTACTCCATACTTAATCAAGAAGTGAGTCAAATTGTTTTATTCTAACTTTGTTAGTTTATCATCATGTGCGTCTGTATTCTAGTTAATTTTGAATGTAAGGGATAATGGTCTGTGCGCCGTGCGAGCGTTTCCAATAAACCTTGGAAAGTTATTGGAATTTTTCCGATTATAACGAACTTTGATTTACGTTATGTATTCTAGAACTCATTATGTTAATAAATCTGGAAAGCCAAATTATTTTCCTTTCCAAATTAATTTTGAAAGTTATGTGAACAATATATTCCCATGATCAATATATTCTAGCGTTTGTCTCGCTAAAGTTTTTCTGATAAAATATGGCATCGAACCTGAGATGCAACATTGTAGATGCAAAACGATCTCCTAGGTCGTGCAGTTCACATTTATGAAGCTGTTGATTTAATTGAAAATGTTAGAGATAATATAGGATATATTTTCACTTTATTAGAGATAATTAGAATATTTTTATTAATTTTTATATCTAATAAGATTGCGTGGATATCTCCATTAAATTATGCATATCTTGAGAGATATAGAAAATTAACTAGAAATATTTAACTGTTCCTAATATAGAAAAACATTCTAATTATCTCTAACAGAAAACATGAAAATTTCAGCAGATCCTGGCTTACATGGGCGACATTACTCGGCGCCTGTAAAGTCCATGGCTTAGTAGACCTAGGTGAAAAGACAGGGAGCAAACTTTTGAACTTGGATCTCACCCATGAGGGGCATTATGGGCAACTTCCAAACATATATGCCAAGGCAAGCAAATGGGCAGATGAAATTAGAGTCCGAAGACTAATAGCGGAGCGAAATGGCAATGAAGTTGCTGGTTGGACCTTGATTGAATCGCAGGGACTAAATAGATTTGTGGCAGGTAGAGGTAATTGGTTCCCTATTTGTCAAAATTTGGTGATTGGGGATTGGATCAGTCTGGTTCAATGGAATCGGTCACTTTTTTTTTCCCACTACTTGATGTCATATGTTATGAAAAAAATGGCTACATTTATTTTTTTTGAAGAAATTAAGAAAAAAAGTAAATGTAGTTGGTCGATTCGTTTTCTCTTGAAATTGGGAACTTGACTGCTTGGACACCGATTCCACTTTGAGAAGCCGGGAACCGGACCGATGCTCCTGGGGACCAAATCCAACTTATCAGTCTGGTCTGGTCCGATCTAGTCTGGGTGCTTGGTTTAGGCGCTCCGTGTTACACATCCCTAATTGCTGGGATAGATAGCACAACCTTTCATTATAGATTTACAAGATGCTTGAAATTATTGGAGCACGAATCACAGAAGCTGCTGGGTATGCACCTTACGTTTCATCAGTTTTGCATGACATGGGAGTGGAAGAGGAGAAGAACGCAATGAAGGTGCATAGCGAGAGGGTGGCAATTGCTTTTGGATTTTTAATTGCAGAAGAGAGGTTCTCTGCGGATTTTCATGAGGTGACCAAGGTGATCTCGCAGGTCTTGCCTAGATTATTGGTGGACTTATTAATTTCTCTTCTTGCTTCTCTGGGGACCATATTCTACCGCCAAGTTCGTGATTTGAGCTTACATAGTGAAGCGATGTGGTTTACACGCTACAATTTAAAAGCCTCATGGGTTCCCAAGCGATGAAGCAAATGTAGGCACCCCTTCGGGGGGGTCCTGCACCAGCCCAGTTGAAAGCGGGCAGCCTACTTCCACTAGAAAAGAAAGAAGTAGAGGGTGTACAAGAAGTTGTAAGCACGCGAGCGCTTACAAAAGGCCGATGAGGACCGCGATACCATTGCTGATGTTCAGTCCTTGGCCATGGCTGAAAACCGGCCACAGGCCAAAGGGAAAGAATGGAAAAAAGAAAAGGTGAAGAAGATAAACAGAAGGTGCAGAAGAGAGATTTACCGGTGGGCCTTAGTTGAGCATGTAGCAAGCACTGAGTAGTGTCATATCGCCCACGCGACAAGACTGGCCTAACTAATATTTTCTCGCATGGTTAACATAACTTACAAAACTGTTCGTCTCCACGGAAAGGCTAACAAAAGAGCTAAACAATTTATATATTTTTTATTGGGATGAATTAGTCTTTCACATAAACATCGACAGATTATCCACTGCATGGGAAATAACATGTGCAGGTGCTCGAGTCCGTGCAGCGTCCGGTAGCTGGTTGTTCGTAAGAAGCACTGCACTTGACTGCGCAACGGCCATCATTGCAGTTCGGAGTGGTTATGGGCAGATTGCACGTTTGGGATGTGTCTATCTCCGCAGAGACCATCTGATGCTCATTTGCCTAAACCATCGATGCGTTAAAAAGAATACTGAGGATGAGATAGCGTATAATTGTGAACACTTGGACATATTGATTATCTTAGCGAGCATAGTTTGACATTACCAGAATACACGACAGGATGAGGCCGAAAACAACCATGCCGAAGCAGTTCTTCATGATGCTTGAAGCCGGACACAATACACAAATTTGATCGGCTGAAGGTTCTCAGGTATTACCTGGGTATAAATAGTCATGCTAATTGAAATGAATAAAAGGAATTTTATTTATTAATTAGAGAGTCGGGTCGCTATTATTTGGTAACTGAATCAGACTTTTCCTACAATGTTAGGAAATCTCATGAAATCGATGTATATTATCTGCAACAAATTAATTTTGCTAAAGATTGCAGGACTTCCTCTACAGGAACGAAACGGTTTCCATTCACCCTGATCAACCAGATCCATGATTAAATGAGTCATTCCATACAAATGACAAGTAAGAAAGGCAAGACTGGATCCCCTTATCTTAGACCCCTTGTAGGCTTAAACACTTGAGTGACTTCTCCATTCCAAAGCAATTGCATACTGCTAGTTGTAACACACCGCATGATAAGATCCACCAGTGACTCAGGGATGCCGGCCAATTAAAGAGTCTCACAAATGAAATTCTAACTTAGTCGATCAGACGCCCTTCTTTCGCCTCATCTTGCGCATTGAGTGAATGATTTCCTGAGCAATGATGATATTATCTTGAATGTATCAACCTGGAACAAAGCTCACTCAGGCGGGTGAAGTGAGAAGAGGCATAACTTCCTTGGGCCGGTTGATAATAATCTTGGTGATTATTTTGAAGGAAACATTGCAGAGACTAATAGGCTTGAAATGCTTTTGTTCCGAACCATTAGTTGAATTCTTCATTCTTTTTCTTTATTTCATCTTTTTATTCATTCAATTCACAGTCATGGATGAAAGAAAGTCTTTCAGGAACTTCAACTTTGAGAATTAGATTATGTCATGCCCCGAATCCCGAGCGCATGAATATCCATTAATGATCAATTAAATTGCGATGTCTCAGGATGCGTCACTGACCTAATCTTTTTATTTTTCAATTAGACGCAAGCGAAAGCATTTAATATAAACACCTAGTCAGCCAATCTAAGAATAGGAATAGTAAACACATCATTCATTTCCAAAATACTAGTTAAGGGAGATTTAGAGAAGGCGTCTGAAGAAGTTTAATATAAACAATTAGTCAACCAATCCAAAATACTATTTTTATTATTTGCTGTTAAGCTTAAGAAGTTTAATAAATACAAGCCTTTCTATGGCCACTTCCTACCGACTAGCTCAAAAACCTTCCGGGGTCAGGATTAACCTAAACTTCACTAACAATGAGGTCAACAAAAAGTGATGCCAGGCACACTCGCGTCTAGGTCCATTGAGACCCCAAATCGCACTCAAGGTTGTCTCTAATATGGACCTAAAAATATTTAACAACAATGAGGTGACATATAATTCTTAGCGAGTTAATGGTCTAAGCCTCAGTTAGGACGCAAATTCACCTCGGAGGCAGCCTAAATATATAATGGCATACAATCTTAACTTGCTTTGTCACATCCCTACATATTAGTACATCACACATGTCATTATTAGTGCAACAAGCATGATCAATAACCAGAACACATAACTTTCATGCACCAAACATCCACATGAATCTTGATTATAAGGTAAAACCCATTTTGGCCTTTCTCATACCATGTTTCACAATTTTACCCCATAATCAGACGCAATACATCACAATTGTTTACACATATTCCGATCATTATGACTCATTGGGTCACGACCAACACACGAGTTGATAAGCTTCTAACATGACCGAACATCATCCCACCCTATTGAGTACGATATCATCTAGACACCCTGCCTATACGACATCCATAAAGGAGTATCGGTCCGACCTCAACTTGGACTCATCATCTAGACCCTCGTTGGGTATCCGAAAAATATCAAGTATCATCCCTAAACTCCTGTTGAGTGACAGGTTCAATCAAATGACTACACAAGCACGCCAACGCTCAAGCTAATTTTTATCCGCTGTTAATTAGCTCAGCGTAAAAGAGTGCATGCTTAAAAAAACAAATCTTAGAAAATCTCTACATTCAAAATTTCTAAAATAATTGCACATGGTCATGTACTTAAAATCAACCTGCCAAAATTTGCACGCTTTCATTTTAAAACCACATTGCCCCATTTAGCATATAAAACATGGCGTCCAAACATGACACCTCAAAGTTTGTCATTTTCTTTTCAAGTAAACCTTTTTTAAAAATAGCATTTAAACTCATGATTTGGGCAATTGATAACATGGCATTACAAGCTTAGAAAGTCATAATTATGCATAATTTCACCCAATAAATCAAGCATAAAATCCTACTTAACAGCTAATTCGTCCTTAATTTCCACTAATCACAATTAATTAGCGCTAATGTGATTAATTAAGCTAATTGTGATTAAATTTCATTAACCATGATAAATTAAGACTAATCATCATTAATTAATCTAACTACGATTAATTAAAATTAACTACAATTAATTAAACTAATAATGATTAATTAAACTAATTGCGATTAATTAAGCTACATTCTTAATTAATCTAAACATGATTAATTAAAAGCAACTATGGTTAATTAACCTAACTACAGTTACTTTACACTAATTATGGTTATTTTAAACCAAATATAGTTAATTAACCCAACCACGGTTACTTTATGCTAACCATAATTAATTAACACTAACCGCCATTAACCATAATCTAATCCTACCCCTAAACACAATTAACTTCATAATCAAGGATTATGAGTTAACTCATTGGTTTTTTTTGGCAATGATCAGCTCGCAGCGACAGCGGTGTGACAACGTTGAGGACATGGGGCTCACGGCTCGAACGGGGACACGAATGATGGTGGTTCAGCTCTTGAAGCCCACGGCCACCAAGGGTGGTTTGGTGGTGGCTTGCGGTGGAGGTGAGGAAAGGTGACGGCGTGGACAAACGATGGTGAAGGTGGCTCGAGTGGTAGCCTATGAAGCACAGACACATTGTCGGAGCTTCTATGTTGTGTTCGACACGTGCCAACGTATTCGACACTCTCAGACACGTGGTCAACGCCTACCATATTTTTCGACATGTGGTCAACTTTTCTCAACACGTTCCGACACGCATATTCGAGAGAGAATCGTTGAAGAAGACGATATATGGTGGGGACAAGGGCGAGGGAGCGGAGGCGACGCTGTGACAGTGAGGGAGGGCCAGAGGAAGAGAGACCAAGGCAATACTACTACTGAGCAAAATATAAAATTGAGTATTAATAAAAACACTTTATTGGAGGATCCGTCTCTCTATTGACACTTGATTAGCTGGTTCATTTATTTGACTGTTACTAGGCCAAATATTGCTCATAGTGTTAACATTTTGAGTCAATTTATGCATGCACCACACCAACCACATTTGGATGCAGCACACCTTCTCCTATGATATTTGAAGGCTACTATAGGCCAATGGTTCTTTTACCCAGCTAAAAATGAACTCCAACTCACGGGTTACTATGATTCAAATTGGGCTAGTTGCCCCATGTGGCACCCTTAAACACCTAAGGTCGCCACAGGTACCTATCGCTCCACCTAATGAATACCAGTTACATCACTTAGCGGAAGCACCATAGTTCATAGGCATTTTTTTTTTTTTAAAACAGTCCCAGCGCAGTTTATTAGCAGAAGCATAAACAAGTCTCACCATTCCTCCCTCCAATAACCATAATGCAATGCACACCAACTACACACCATATGAAAAAGATGAAGCCGAGCCACTTTTATTTACATATTTTCATGATGGATTCTCGGGTCGGTATAACCAAAAAGAAAAGCCAAGATTTTTAACTAAACTTGGCCACAACTCCAAAGAGATCTCAACCCCCTATATCGATCACGTGTCATCCTCCATCTACAAGTGTCGGCTATCCTCAAAAAGTGTCAGCTCCCCACTCTTCACGCGGGCCATCACACCCAACCTGGTGCGTCAGGTGGTGGTGGCGGCAACATCCCCCGCATCACTCTGTCACGGTGGACGTGGACCGATATGAACTCCTGGATGACCGGGCCCTCGGCTAGGCCCACATCATACATCACCAGCACACGAACCCGTATAAACGTCGATTAGGGATGGTGACACAATCAATCTCCGAACACTCGACCTCCACGTCAAATGGAAGGCCGTAAAAGGTACCCCGCGTGACCCGAGGGAGAGACATTTTTATAATCTGAAATGTTAGTCTCCAAAGGGGTGAGTACAACCACTCAGCAAGTAAAAGATCCATTAAACTACTCAATGAATCACACAGAAAAATCAAGGCATCACAAACAAAGCACATATCATTCATGCATCTAAGCATAACTTACCTTACGGACATGCATATGTTGTCATATCATATGTGCATACACCATCATGCACTCATCATTAAGCATTCATGCATATCCATGCCTTATGTGCATATGTTCCATGCACTCATACATATCATATCATACAGCCATGCATACATGTCACCATACCATGCATGATTCAATTTCAACTTTTTATCTTTCAATTGGGTCACCACATTTCTCTTTTCCAGGACCAGTGATTACATCCCACATTTTATCACTCGTGAGGAACCTCCAGCACACACCACCGGGCATCTGGCACCCCCACATCCCGGGCATCTCGCATCCCAACTGGCATCACGAGGTATCCCCTCAGTACACACCTCCGAGGCTTCCGGCACCCCCACATCCCGGGCATCTCGAAACTCCTGAGGACATCTGGCACCCCCACATCCTGGGCATCCGGCAGTCCCCTTTCCGGGCATCCCGACACTCCCGGGGCATCGTTGGCTCACCCCTCTGACGGGATTCTCATTTATCATAACTCATATTCACAATTTATGTCTCAATATCAACATGGCACATGATGTGATGGCAATAAAGTCAATTTCAGCTTTTCATTATATATCTAATGCCAAATATCATCACATGTGCAGCAAGATTCAATCACTTACAACAATACAATTTATGGGGCTCGTGCAAAACAGAATAGTCCATGCATTACAGCCTCTGAAATTCGCACAAGCCAGCTCGCACAGTTTTAGAAAGCATTTTCATTAAATACACAAATGATCTTTAAAAATTATGAAATTCGAACATGTGATATTCAAGACATAAAGGCAGATATTTTATGAAGAACACTACACCAAAAGGCCTTCATACCATTCGGTATAGACCATGCATCACAGCACCATTATTCTAACAATTAAACTTGCACAGTTTTTAAAACATTTTTAGTTAAATAGGCAAATAAATTTCAAAAATTATGAAATTTTAATATGTTTCAGGGAAGACAGAAAAAGAGATATTTCATGAAGAACACTTTGCCGAAAGAATCTCATACAAAACGATATAGCCCACGCATTGAAACTGACTAAGTCCGAACACATCAGATTACACGGTTTTAGAAACATTTCTGATTATATACCCTAATGGCCTTCAAAAATTATGAAATTCGACTATGTGGTAGTCAAGACCCTAAGATATATTTTTCATGAATTAATCAAAGTTATATTCGTCCTAGGTAATTAAATATAAGCGGTTAAAACTTCTATTCCTCATACCGAAATTTCCAGACCCAACTACCCTCGTAAAACCACGATTTCACCTACCTATTATTGTTGGTTTCCTCTAAATTTTTTATATGTTAAACCTCAGGATGTTATTTACATCTTTTGTTCAGAAATTGAAGTGAAATTTCAACAAAAAGTTAGCCTTACAGTCCATGCATTAATCAAAGGTAGTTACCGAAATCTCCAGATTCAGTCTTTCCAAAGAATAAATATTTCACCCACTTATACTTGTTCGTTTTGTCCCAAAGTTTAGTATGTTATACTTTGGGAAGTCCTTAACAACTTTCATTTAGAAGTCACGGCCAAAAGCCAACTCGAACATCACATGCAAGTCACTAGAACATCCAAGGTCGAACTGTTTTCTCAAGAACAGTTTACTAGCCTCAAACACCCCTCTTAAAACTTCAACTTTTCACACCCTAAACATCCGAAATTTATCACCCTTCAATCACACATACTAGGCACAACATGCAAGAGCAGATCAAGGATCCCACTTGCCTCTAAACCGAGCAAGCAACGAGCACGACGGCGACTGGACACGGCGGCGACGGACGACGGGTGCACGGCGGACAGTCGAACGGTCCTCCTCCTTCCTCTCTTCCTCTCTCCTCTCTCTTTCTTGGACGAACTCTCTCTCTCTCTCTCTCGCTTAAACCAGCGTCATCTTCCCCCTAATTTCTTCCCCACCCCCCCATCATTAGCCATCATTGGCATTTGCATGGAGGACACTTGGCCATCTCCTTGGGACAAATGGGGGAGACATGCTGTCGGATCCCCCTCCTGTACGTCGACAGCCCTTCATGGGCTTGGGCCAACCATGGGCCGGCGGTAGCTCTCCTTCTTGGGGTTCGTGAGCCGGCCAAGGATGGGGTGAGGCAATGGGCTGGTTTGGGCCTTTAATTGTCCAGCCCATCCTCATCCTATTAATTCACCTAATCCTTAATTATATATACACCTAATTGAGATTTATTTTTCACCAAAACTTTGTGATCCAATTTAATAAATTCCAATCCATAACCCACATGGCCAAAAAATAGAATTTTCCTATCAAATAATTACCCACCAAAAGCTTGGCCAAAGTTTTAATGCAAGACATGAATTAGAGCACCCCTAAAGATTGACAAGAAATTCTAGAATGCCACACCCCATGACTTGCCGTTCAACAATTGGATATTGCATTTTATTGGGTGATAGTCCTATTTCATGGAAAACCAAGAAACAAAGCACAGTCTCACACTCTTCTACTGAAGCGGAATAACGTGCAATGATAGTAATTACAAGCAAAATTACCCAGTTATCATAGCTCTTATGAGACATTGGCATGCCTCTTCAAGCCCCAGTTTCCTTACACTGTGATAACCAGTCTACCCTCCACATTGCTGCCAACCTAGTTTTTTACGAGTGAACGAAACACATTGAAATTGATTGCCATCTCGTTCGTGAAAAAAAATACAAGTCGACCTCATTGCTCCATTGAAGATTGATATAGAGTCATAACTAGCTAATGTGTTTACCAAACCACTAGGCTGAGATCAGTACATGTGGCTACTTTCCAAGTTGGCCGTCCATATCCTACACACACTAACTTGATGGGGGAGTCTTAGCATGATCATATGAAATCTTAATGTGATCATATGCCACCATGGCATCATTATCTGATGAGTTGTTTTATTCAATCTTTTTTTGTTGTGCTTACCATATCTACAGGAATAATTTAGGAAATATAATTGTATTAATAAAGGAAGACAGGGTGTGATTTTTGATATATTTAGAAAATAAATAAATTTTTGATAATGGGAAAGATATGATTTAATTTTGATTTTATGAGTGATTTAGGCATTTATATGTTTTGTTTAGTGCAGAATTATCATTTTACCATTGTCTAAAAATACGTGGTTATTATTCTTTAGTGTGTAACTCCTTCTCTCTCTCGTTCACTTTTCACTTTCCCTCTTACCCTTCTCACATGTAAGAAGGGCAACTCGCGAGACGTTGCTTCTAGCAAGTCAACCCAGTCGCATCTTGAGCTGCAGTCGTTGCATAGCGAGTTATGGCTATCGCAGCATCGTGAGTCATAGCGGTAGCATGTCAACTCACAGAGGTCCCGTCCCCTCACTCATGGCCACCTTTCCCTCTCTAAATCTCAAATCTCAAAGATCCATAGGGCTAACGCGATGATCGTTTGCACATCCAAACACCCCGGTGGGGTGGTCATATGCGTCAGACAATGGATTACCACCATTGAGCCGCGACAGCCGTGTAGTGATGACCAACCACATTATGGTGATAGCTTAAGAAACATTGATATCGAGAGCTTTCATGTCGTGTCGTATCAAACACTTCGATATGTTTGACACTCTTTGACACTTGGTTAATATATGTTTAAAAATCTTATATCTAGTTAACTCTCCCGACATTCTTTGACATGCGAGTCGAGAATTTTGACATGATTTCCACACGTATGAGATCAATTTTAAAAATTTCGATAAATGAAAAGTCAAAATTTAAATATGTAAATAAATATAAATTAAAATAATAATTAGGAAAAGAAGGAAAAACCTAACATTCTCTTCTCTTCTGACTCTCGCTTCCCATAACACATAATTCACCTCCAAAATATATATTATTTAACACATGAGTCCAAGATATGAATTGTTTATTTTTTCTTTACTCCAGGTTTTATGGATTATTGTAGTGGAGTTGAATTTTTCAAATTGAAATAATAATGATATTAACAAATGGTGAATTGATGTTTTTAATGTAAATTTATTTTAGACTCTTTTTATTATTTATTTATTTATGAATTTGAATCAAATTAATTTGATTAAAATAATTGTAAAAATGATAATTTATCATTTATATATAAAAATATACATTTAATATACAATGTGTCCCAACGTATCGGAATTCTTTATTTTTGAGAAACAATGTATCGATGTATTATGTCGTGTCATATTGTGTGTTACGTGTCGATATCGATACTACTTAGGTGATAGCTCACCACCTCTCTCTAATTATTTTCCTTTTATTTGTTTCTTTATTTTACTGACTTGGTGCCACCAGATATAATTGAACAAATCCTAAAATTACATGTAGACTCCGACGTCCAACTTAGCATGCCAGGTGTCCAGCTCATCTTTCTGACGAGGTATTTTAGCAGGGGATACAAAGACTTAGGGCCTGCATGTTTTTATTCCTCATTTATGTTTCTAAACATTTTTTTTGTTTTTTTGTTCCTGGGAACAAAAAAAGAACAGAAACGCGTTTGGTTGCGTTTATGTTCTTTTTTTGTTTTTTTGTTCCCGGAACACAAAAAGAACAAAAATGAGAAACAAAAAAAAGTTGTTTCTTGTTCCAGAAATGATTTTGAAGAAACGCTTCTTCTTCTCTCTCTTCTCCTTTATTCTTCTTTTTTTCTTTGGCCGGTCGCCGGCCTCGACCATGGCCGGCGATCGGCCGTCGAGGGCCAGCGACGCCGTCGAGGGTCGGCGACCTCCCGGAGCGCCGCCGGCCCCCGACGAGCCTCGCCATGGCTGGGCGAGGCTGCCGGCCCCGTCGGCCGGTCGCCGGCCTCCGGCGACCGGCCGAAAGAAGAAAAATAAAAAATAAAGGAAAAATGAAAAATAAAATAAAAATATTAAAAAATTAAAAGAAACAAAAAAAGAATAAAATTTACCAAACGTGTTCCTATTCATTTTTTATTCTCGGAACAAGTTTACCAAATGCGTTTTTAATTCAAAAATTGTTCCCCGGAAGAAACATTTTTTTCTATTTCTGTTTCCTGGAATAATTTTTTGAAACGTAAACGTTACCAAACGCGCCCATAACAAAAGGAGTCCTTCCAATCCTTTATGTTATTTCCAATATCTCTGCGGGGTCACCGGTCCGATACAGCTCGAATTTTGCAAGTTAGTTGTCACCAACTAGTTGAGCCCGGTTGGTCGGCTTTTTCGAAATCTTAAGTTTGGGTAATATAGGATATATAAATTTGATCATAAACTTAAAACACCGAATTAGAGTCACCACAAATAGATATGGAAAACTTAGGTTGACTGGAAATCCAAATGCATATGTCAACGAAACAGGTGTATGAAAACCTAAAAATCTTTAAATCTTGTGGGTCTTAACCCATGTATAACTCATTTTTTTTTGGGGGGCATGGGCTACATATGAGCCACTTCAAATTTGAAGAGCTCGCTCATAATGGATTTTAAAATTTAGAGCCTAAAATAAATTGATTCAATTTAGTGCCCATTTCCAACCCACTAGGCCTCAAACTCTTTGTTCTCTCCTTTTTTTTTTTTTTTTTTGGTCAGTCCTACTCTATTCCTACTCTACACTCACTTGCAGACTTGTGCCCTACCTCTTTGCTCTTTGCTCTCCTTACCATTCTCTCTTCCTCCAACCTAGCTTGAGATGCCTCTAGCTTGCACTTCAACCTCTTGGTTGACGCTTCGAATTCTTCGATCCGCTTCACCGACTTGGCAATCTCGGTGTACTTGGAGCAAATCACACCCTCCAGTAATAGGATAGGGACACCATCTCTCATACGAGCTTGTGCTCGAGGAGCTACTCATGCTCACGGAAGTCCTCGAAAAAGCGAAGGAGCCTGAAGATGTCTGGCGCGCGCTCCTAGACCTGCACGAAGGACCGTAGGTAGCAGGCATCGAAGGAGCAGCCGAATGCCGCCTTCTGGGAGGAGCTCTTGTCCAAGCTTAACGACGGCAATGATGGCTTTGACGGCTCAATGGGGATCAAATTTTATTGTCATCTGCGGCCATCTTCTCCCTCGAGCATGCATTTGACCAAGAGTAAACCCTTCCAGATTCCGTATAAGTTCCAATTGAAACCTGAAACATAGAACACACCTATTGAAACACGTTCCTCATTTTCTAGAAGCTACATTCTACCATGCACACCCAAGAACTTGAAATCTATCCCGTTATATGTTCCAGTGTCGATTCTAAAGACTACCTAAGTTCCACCTTTATTATTAATTGAATGATTGTAATGAATTATCATATCTAATAATCACCACTTGTTGCTACAAAAAAAAATGAAATATTAATAAAGTAAAAAACTTAGTCATTAAATGTAAGCTGAAACTAATAGTTCTAGACTATATACTTATCATCGAACATCATAGAATACCATATGATCGTGTATAGACATAAACCAAGAAAAAAAAAACTTATTGCATGTTTTAGGTTCCAAGTTTCAAGTTCCATCAATCTAGAACTTAGAACCTATCCATTGAAATAGGTTTTCCAATTTTTGGATCCTAGAACCTACCATGCATACCTTAGAACCTAGTATTGGACAAATTCACATCAGTCCAGTTCTCAAATTCTAGGTTCTATCTTGAAACCATACTCATCCCTACGTTTGTCATCAGTTACTTTTTATTGTTTGCTTGTGATTTCCATTACTCTCTCTCCCTCACCGTTGCTTTTTTTGTTTTAATCATCTTTAGAAAGTTCCTCATCTTTGGTTCTCTTAAGCTGGAAAGTGGTACAGCTAGAATGAATTTATGGAGTTGATATTGTGTTTTAAACTTTCCTAAGTACTAATAGTGTCTAAATGAACTCAATTATAGGAAAATTAGATGATTTGGAAGTTCCAAAAACCACAAGATCAAGCATTTGACCCTAAAGGAGCCACGCCTTCTTAGAATAAAAATTTCTCTGTTTTAAATGAAGTTATGGCCCTCAACTTGTGCTCTAAACTTTCTCAAGTACGAATAGCATTGAAATAAACACAATTATAAGCAAATTAGACAGTTTGTAAACTAAAAACACCACAAAATGAAGTATTTGACCGAAATGGAGCCAATATTTCTTAGAATAAGAAGTTCTTCTTTTGAATGAAGTTATGGCCCTCAACTTGTGCTTTAAACTTTTTCAAATACTGATAACATATGAATAAACACAGCTATAATTAGATTAGATATCTAAATACCACAGGATCAAGCATTTGAGAGCCTGTGCTAATTCTAATAGACAGTGGGGATGAGTGCTATGAAGGTGCTATGTGTTACCTAGCGCCTCATGCTTGAAGGTTTCAAAGTCTTCGATTGAGCAATGTGTGTGTGTTGCTGAGGCTGCTCACGATTTGCAATGGAGGGTCCCTTTGTGGTTTGAAATTGAAGCAAAGGGGGCGAGGTTTGTGGAGGACGGAGTGTTGGTCGTTCAAGTTGGAGCGTTGGCTGGGGGCTGCAGAGGACAGAGGTGAGAAGTTGGGGCTCGTTGGGAGGGACGCTTTCGTGTACTCAGTGTTCTAGGCAATGGCCGAGGTGTAGCGGTAGTTTAGGGTGGTGCCAACGGTGGAGGGGCGGAATGTGCGATGGAAATCTCTTGAGATGCTTTTTTCTTTATTTTTAATATATTTTAAATGTGCTAAATGCATAATTCGTATAGCTAAAAAAACTGAGTTAGGTGGATGAATTGGGTTTGTGTTAGATCTGAGTTGAGTTAAGTATGTATCATCTCAATTATATAAAAAATAAATGAGTTAATACGAGTTAAATTGATAAAATTTGAGGTGAACCCATTTATAACCCATCCAATTCACCTATTTGCCGCCTCTAATTATGGGCTTGTGCTGGCGTTCTTTCGATCACCACTAAAAAAAAAATATAAGGAAAATTTTAACTCAAAAAAAAAAAAAAAAGAGAAGAAGGAAGAAGTAAAGAGGCATTTGAACATGATGTGATCTTTCCCTAGAAACCGACTTCAGCATCGAGAAAAGAACCGAACTTTTTTATCGGTGAATGTGTCACGTTTTTCACACAGTAGTGGGCTAGTGAGTCACTTTCAATCTTTATTGGAAGGTGAAAAAAAGGAATGCAGTGGAAGCATGCTCAAGTGCAATTTTATTTAATTTTATTATTGTCACCATAATGGCAACTTTTGATGACACATACATTCCGCAGGCGAGCTGCGAAACCTTTTATTCTTAGTACTCAGGATGACACGACTCGCTTGATGAGCATGACGTACTACAGAACAGAATCAAGGTCCGATCTTTATGAGACCGTCTTCAATCATCTGTTCGAGACTCCAGGTATCGGAGTGGCACTTATAAGACCAATACGCCCACCCGAAAGTGGCCTGCCTGTACACGTCTTGCTGGGCCTTGGCGAATCTCCCCGAATCCTCCTTTGTTGCCCCATCGAAGTCCAATGTGGAGGTCCATTCCCCTGCAAAACCCATTTTAGCTCACAAAGATCATAACATGTACGTGCTCTACCGTGCACGCGTCGTGTTTATCTGTGCGTTCTATATAAACATGCTCTTGTTGCTTTCCGAATACAGGCTAGGACTCACCAACAAAGCTCAAGGGCCCCCCTTTTTGGGTTATTTGGCTAAGATTTTTCTCTCTATCGACATAGATGTAGCCAATGTTCTGCTGCAGATTCCAATGCTTAAACTTCGGATCGTAGAGGTTGTAGTAATGTACATCGATAACCACTCGGCTCCAGCCTCTCACAGATGGAAAGAGCTCTAGGGGGTTGGGTGCTCCCAACCGGTTGGACAGGATCACATAAGCATCTGGAGTGTACCTCCTCACAGCTTCAAAACCTAACCGGTAGTAATCAGTAAGATCGTTCAACTTGACATCTGGGGCTTGAGGCTCGTTCATCAGCTCAATTGCGACCAATGCTGAATGGTTGCAATATCTACTTGACATTCACAAGTGAGCATGCTTTAGAAAACCAAATTAGATAAGATCTAGCATGTTTACATCAACAGCACTGAATCCAACTCATCGAAATACTAATGAGATATATGTCATGAGTGATATGTCCAAAGTGATAATTCATTTCCCAGACCTTGCTGCTAGGAATTCTATAACTTTCACAGTCTCCTGAATGTAAGAGTCACCCCATTCCACAAATCCATCCCTTGTCGCACTATGAGCTTCGCCGTTTTGAGACCCTGGGGCAGCATGGAGATCAACTATTACCTTCATACGATAATTCCTGCGAAAGGAATATTCAATTATTCAAGGTTAGACTCATAAGATTCTCTCAGTTTCGATCACTACTGATCCAATTTTCTATCAGAGTTATTTGTATAAGATGTAAAGGATTGAAAAGTTGCTTACTCTGCCCATGTAAAGGCCCTATCCAGTGCATACAGCGAGCCTCCCACAAAAGGCTTCGGCGGTGTTGGATCATATGCAATCCACCATCCTACCGGAATCCTCACGGCAGTTACATTATTGGTCGCCATAAATTGGAAGTCCTGCTCGGTAATGTAATTTTTCCAATGATCCTGCAGAGCACATTTGAAAATAGATTACTGGTCTACTTTGTCTCTGTATCCTTATTACATGCTTTCTGTGCCACTAATCAATTAACAATTACCCGTAAGAGTTGTGGGGCAGTATTGGGGCCATAGCCATTTGTTATCTGGTATTCGCCTTGTAAGACACCAACAGTGTTTATATCGAAGACGGACGGGTCATTATCATTCCAATTCGTATCTCCGTTATAATCTGCTGTCACTGATGTCAGTGTTTTTGCCTGATCATCCAAACAACGTTAGAAATTTTTTTACATCAATCGATGTGACTGTATCCGTTTAACAATCGAGGAGTATGGCGATTTCTTCTATTATATTTAGTTGGGGATTTTGGATGACCGAATGGAAATGCTTTTGTAGTCCAAAAGTTCTTTTTGATTAAAGAGTAAAGTAATGTTGTCGCTGAAATGACTGTTCCTTCGCTTTTCTATGACGGCTTTTCATTGCAAAAGTTGGATATATTATCTGCAGAAGATAGTATATTCGTCCTCTTGCATGAAGTGCTGCTGACGTTTATCAAACAAACCAGGGGTGTCCATCACGTACTCGTAGCGTCAACAAAATACAGAATGTGCCCATGTAACATGCTGGAAAGTCTTAGAATAGTATATGCCAACACGAGTGCCATGTGATAGTTTGGTAGAAACACCATGTACTGCTGTTCATATGACATTGTTTCTTATGTTGGTCATGTTTGTCAAAGTTTATTCGGGTCTTTGTCTAACATTAGAGTAATAGGTGCAATAAATCAGCAACAGATAGCTTCATGTAATTTATGCGCCTTATGATGTACGCAAGGACTTCTACGTCTTGTGCTGTTCGGCACAACAACGTAGTCCTGCAAAATTTTTACTGTCGGAGTGAAGATATTGTCAACCACGGGATGAGAAATCACCCTCAATCGTCAAATCGAAAACCACGGAATGAGTACAATACTACAAAATAGTATAATTTACATATAGCACTTACTTAAATCTCATAATTTTTTTTTACTCACTTTAGTGCTACATCAATGTAAAAACAATCATTTGAGCATCATTTCCGACAAATTGTCCTAGGTATATTTTTTTTTCAATTTGCCATTCAAACGTGGAATTTTAAAATAAATTGAAGTTCAACATGGAAATTTTTATCTAGTATGGCAAGAGTATCATAAGAGTCATCCTTTCTTAATTTTTCTTTCAAACTTCCTCTTCTTCTCAGTTAATCACTTTTTAAAAATTAATGAATCTAAATGTTCACTTCAAAAATTTATGGCACTCTGACTTTAGCTTTCCCACACATCATGTTGAATGATATATTATAAATTAATGTAAGGTTGACTTTTTTGGTGAAGCAAATTGCTCATGACACTCAAGTAATTGATTTTTCAAATTAGTCATACTTAAGTAAGCGAAAAAAAAAATTATGTCAATCAAATAAGCAACATACAATATTTATGACATATCTAGTGAACTTACCCTTAAAAATCACTCATTGTTAATCATTGTATGGGCCATGACGCAATGGTTGTGCAACCCTCGGCAACAAAGAATGAGCCATGTACGCCATAATACAATGGGGACTGTAGAAGTCATATAGAAGCTGGAATAGCGGGGATTACCTGGAGAAACAACCCATTAGATGCTTGGAGTCGCACTCGATTGGGACGGTTCGGGTTCCTTATAATTTCAAAAGTTTCCGAGGCACTCGGAGTACCATAAACTTCTGCAATCACTATTTTTTTGTCTTTCAATCCAACGAAATTCTTGTTGAAAGCTCTGATGTTGAATTTAGTCTCGGAAATCCTCCACAGCTGCACCATTGAAAGGGCAAAAATTAAGGATGGCATGTGAATCTTTTCAGCTTGTCTATGTGGGGGTGTGATTCATATTTCTCATCGACGAGAAGGCAAGGAGTTCCACTCCCTGGTGAGTGGGCGGAGGTCCGAGGGCTGTCCCAATGGGGGACATGGGGCAGCAGCCCAGCAACTTTAAAAGACTTTTATAGTTTGGATTATATTAGGGCTACATCATGACCTTTTACCTTTTTGTTACAACTCTCAATTATAAAAGAAATATATTATATATAAACAATAGCTATTAATGAGCACAAACTCAATTTTTTAACAGGGTAAATCATAATAAATATTATATCTCGATTTCTCTTTCTTGCTTTTACTCTCTATTTCATTGTATTTATGCACCCTAATAGTTTGTAAGTTGATAGTTGATTATTGAAGATAGAAAGCCATACCCTGAAAGTTTCCCAGCCAGCGGCCCGGTCGCGATTGATGACTATGTTGGCGCCTTCAGCGCACAGGAATTTTTTCAGCTGCGTCGACTTGAACTGCACTTGAGCCCCATCCTACCATTGGACTGGTTAATCTCAGTGAAAGAGTGAAGTAGTATTTTGATAGACCAAACTAAAAACGGTATATGTCCTCAACTTGAGGGGGTTAATAGAGTTCATATTTACAGGTCAAACCAACATCAAATCCATATTTATGTATGTCAGAGATCTAGCGATATGATGAAAAGCAATGTTCGATTAGAAACTAAGTTCTGGGACATTTGGGTATCTTAATTTAAGCAAATTGTACTACTAGTCTCGTGTTAGAATCATGTACTAAATTGTACTAGTCTCATGTTGGAATCATCTACTAACACACATTGACATGCCAAATAGAATCTGCATGTATAATTGCACCGTTGTTTTGTATTCTTATGGTTTTGAAACATCCTACACATTTAAGCAACAATCACAGTGCATTGATATGTCATATAGGACCCGAGAAGAAACTTTGCGGTCACCCAATAATACTAATTGTGAAACTGTAATAAAAGAGTGTTAGAGAAAGTGAAATGTACACTTTTATGTACATGACATAATAACAATTCAGAGGATTGCGGATACTTTATCTTTTTATTTTTAAGTACCTACCGAGAGCTGTCCAATGAGCCCATCGAACCGAGAAGGCTTCATCCACCCCTCAGTGACGAGCCAATTTCCGAGGTTCACAGCCCTGAGAGGCAAGTTGAACTCGGCGGTCTGGGCGAGGATCGAGGGAAGGAACACAAAGAGTGAACAAAGCAGCACGAGTGGATGGTGACGACAGTGTGCCATTTCTGGCTCTCTTCGTTGCTGTCAGATTAAATGAGACACAGAGAGATAGAGGAAGAGCCAACACATTTATAGACCAGCAGAGAAAAGTCTTAAGACTAAGAAGGCTTCGGTGGGATGTTGACTTGACGCATTTGAGAGGAGTCCAGGCTTTAGTGTTGTGTTGACATGATGCATTTGAGAGTAGTGCAGTTGGGGATAGCCTTTATGCCAAACGCACTCGAAACACCAAGTTGGATAAAGAATATTCGGGCCTATAGACTGTGTAGACCAAATCATATGGAACGTCAATCACATAGGCTCCAAGATGAGACTCATATGATTAATAATTCTCATGACGTATGTTCGTATGATTTATAAATCATGTAATAACTTCTCTTTTTCTTGTCATATTATCTAGCGACACGAGCATAAGACCCGGCTACCATCATGAAACACCTTACTAGATCCATCAATCAGTAAAATAAAAACCTTCTATCTAAGCAAATGGCCTAGATTTGAAGTAGTTTGCATAGAGTTGATGAGATTCAAATAAATGATCTTTAGTTCTTCTAGCTGGAAGTCATCCAACACTTCAAGTCTAATTT
This sequence comes from Eucalyptus grandis, assembly GCF_016545825.1. Lineage (NCBI taxonomy): Eukaryota > Viridiplantae > Streptophyta > Magnoliopsida > Myrtales > Myrtaceae > Eucalyptus > Eucalyptus grandis. The sequence goes on from NC_052620.1 coordinate 9,900,947, forward strand.
GATAGTAAGAGGGATCTTGAACAGATTTATTAATTCTTTGATTCTAGTTAGTCAGAAGGATCTTGAACAAAAAAAAAAGAAAAGATTCTAGAAGCTAAAAAAGAGCCTGAGCAATTGCTGTGTGGTTATTGTTGTTTAGTATGGGACATGGACACTTTTAAAAAGCTAAAGCCCAAAAGTTATTGCATAATCATACTACGTGGATTAATATCATTTGAATTGTCGCAAACACTATGACAAAAGGTGACTTTAGTCTCTTTGCTCAAAAAGCTACAGTACACTGTATATGGTAAAAAAATTCAAATTCGGCTGCGCATCCAACCACTCTGGTGGGCTGGTCACATGCATCAGACTATAGATTGCCACCGTTGAGGCAGCGACAACCATGAGGTGGTGACCAGCCTCAACTTGGTTGCCATGGATACGAAGACTTAACCAAAAGAGTAACCTCTTATGTTATTTCCAACATCTCTTGTGGAGTCGCTGGTCAGCAATACCTCAAACTTTGCAAGTTAGGGGTCACTAGCAAGTAGCGCCCGGTTTTTATGGTTTTTCCAAATCTTAGGTTCGGATAATAAATAAAAATTAATACACCAAATTAGTGTTACCACCAATCGATTCGGAAAATTTATGTCAGTTGGAAATCTAAATAAACGCGGGAAGGAAACTGGTGTACGAAAACTTAGAAGTCTTAAGTCAGGGACTCAGTTTTGTGTGGGATAGATTAGAATGCAAAACCTAAAAATCTTAAGTGGGGACTAAAACTACCCATGGATGGATTAGCATTCCGCCAGGTTCTTTTGCTTTAAAATATAAGGATAAAAAAAAAAAAAAAAAGTAAACTCGTGACTTTGATTTTTTTTTTTTTTTTTAGATGGGGACTAATGTTTCTAATTTTCTAACTAAATATGATTTTGAACATGACATGACCTTATCTTTTCCCCAAGAAAGGGACGTCAGCATTGAGAGAGAAAATTGAACTGTTAATAGGTTAATGTGCTCGTTTTCACCACAAAATAGGCTAATCAATCACGTTAATCTTTTCTGGAAGGTAATAAAGTAGGAATGTAGTGGAAGTATGCTCAAGTTCAATTTTATTTGATTCTATTATTGTCACCATAATTTCAACTTTTGATGATACACACATTCCGTAAGCCCACTAGAAACCCTTTGTCTTAGTATTCATGATGACATGACCCGCTTGATGAGAGTGAGGGCCTATAGAGTGGAGTGAAGCTAAGTTTGTATAAGACCGCCTTGAATCATCTGTTTGAGATTTCAGGTATCGTGCTGGCACTTATAGGACCAATACGCCCATCCAAAAGTGGCCCGCCCATACACATCTTTCTGAGCCATGGAAAATCTCCACGAATCCTCCTTTGTTGCCCCCATTGAAGTCCAGTGCCGAGGTCCGATCCCTGCGAAACCCATTTTTGCTCATGACGGTCATGACATGGATCTGCTCTCGTGTGCCCATTGTGTGTACTCATGTATTCTACGTAAGGATGTTCATGCTGCTTTCCGACCACATGTTGGAACTCACCAACAAAGCTCAAGGGGCCGTTTGCTGGGGTTACTTTGCTCAGATCGGAAGCTTTTGTTATCTACGTACATCTATATCAATCTATGTATGTGTTAACAAAAGTAGTTATTGCTCGCTTGAAATCCCACCCTATGGCCTCTACGGACTTTATCTATTGAGTCATTACACGGATAGGTGCGTGCATCAATTCCCTTCATTGAAATCAGTGGCCGCGCAGTGTGCAGTGCATACAAAGTATATTGAAAATTTTGTTGTATGGCACTTGAGATTGAGAAATGATAGGTTATTATTTGTCTTTTAAAAATGAGTAACTGGTAGAGTTATTCAAAGGAGAGATGACAGACACATTCTAAAGACATATGAAGAGGCATCAAGAGCTCTTGGCATGTCAATGCTAGCCGAGGATCGTGGCTAAGTGCACCGAACGTGGTGGAGTGCATCGATCCTAGCTGAGGCATCATGCCCGCTCTTTGGCTAGGATTAGGTGAGAAATGGATTTGTGACATGCGATTAAAATTTTGATACTTTCGGAAAATTGCATTTTGCAGGGGCTTGCTGGCCCTCACCGGCCATGGGCAAGGTGGCTCTCACCGGCCACAGGAGAGGGCTGCAACCCTTGCTAGCGGCCAGCAAGCTCAAAGAGAAGAATCTCAAAGATTCTGTAGTACCACAGCCTACTATTTTAAAGATCCAGAGCTACGAAATTACTCCTTTCATTGTGGGGTGACAGTGAAATCGTACCACTCAAGTCTTTTTCATGCTTTTCTCGGAGGTCTAGAGAAAGCTACAATCATTAGGACAAAAAAAAAAAAAAAAAAGAAAAAAAGAAAGGATCTTGAAGAATTCCCAATAAATTTGTTGATTTATTCTGAAAGCAAGTGATTCTTCATCTCCTTTTCACATTATGTGAACAGCAGGGACATTGAGGAATCAAATCATTAGATTATAGATAATAAGTTCATAACCCTGGCCCATTCCCATTTTGCGCGGAACAGATTTATTAATGCTTTGTTTCAAGTTAGTAAGAGGGATATTGAACAAAGAAATAGATTCTAGAAACTAGAAAAATGTATATTAGACAATGTTACGTGGTTATTATCGTTTGGTACGGGACATGGACGCTATTAGAAAGCTAAAGGCCAAAAGTTGGGATCATGTTAGGAAGCTGAAGGCCAAAAGTTATGGCATGGTCATACGACGTGGATTAATATCATTTGAATTGTCACAGGCACTATGACTAAAGGCGATTTTAGTCTCTTTGCCCAAAAAGCTACAGCACACCGTGCATGGTGGAAAAAAACTAAAAAGGGATAATATCGTAGGTAGTTAATATACATTTTTTCCGATGGAGACTTAGATAAACGTTTTGCCGACTTGGAAATTTTTTCTTCCAAACCAACGTTGACCATCACAATGGAGGTCTATAAACCCTTCTAATCATTCTTTCTCGTTTCAATTTTTACTTTCCCTCTGGCCCTTCTCATATGTAAAAGGGTACCTCACAGGACATTGCTTTTGGCAAGTCGTCGTAGTCACTCTGCTGGGGTGGTCACATGCGTAATACGATAGATTGCCACCGTTGAGGCGGCGACCGCCATGAGGCGGCGAACAACCTCAGCTTGGTTGCCATGGATACGAAGACTTAATCAAAATAGGCCTTTGAACCTGTTATCTTATTTCCAACATCTCCCTTGGAGTCGCTAGTCAGTAACAACTCGAAGTTTGCAAGTTAGGGGTCCCCAACTAATAGCGCCTGATTCTTAGGTCAATTGGAAATTAAAATACCAAATTAGAGTTACCACCAATCGATTTGGAAAACTTATGTCAATTGGAAATCTATGAAAAAAAATGTGGGAAGGAAACTGTTGTATGAAAACTTATCTTTATGTCGGGGACTCGATTGTGCACGAGACATTTATCTTGCAAAACCTAAAAATCTTAAGTTGGGGACCTTGACTCCTGATGGGATGGATTAGCAATTTGCAAGATTCCTTCACTTAAAAATATAGGGTTAAAACCACAAAAACTTTAAACTAGTATACTTATGACAAATTTACTTCAAACTAATTATTTGATAATCAAAAACTCCAAACTGGTACATTTTTGATAAATTTATCTCAAATCAATATACTCGCAATAATTTTTTTTTTTTTTGATACCTAAGAACTACCGTATAGCTGGCAACCGACGACATAAACCTAGGAGGCATTAGCGCGGGGACCCACCACCCATGACATCCCACTTAAGTCGCACATTGTGACGAGTTGGGGAATCGAACCCTGTCCTTGCGTGTGGCCAATGTTCGAATCCACCAACTCGACCACCACGGGGTGGGTCTTGTGACAAATTTGCCTCCCATTAATTTTTGCTAAATTTTACTATCAAATTGCTGAATTTAATGACATATGACAATTGACCGGTATACCAATCTGAGATTTTACTCTCCGTTTATCATTGTTGTACTAGTTTTGTGATTTTTTGTGATATTAATCCAATTTAATGGAGAGTATATTTGTCACAAATGTATTAGTTTAGAGTTTTTTGTAGTCATTTATGGTGAATTTGTCACAAATATACTGGTTTAGATTTTTCGTGGTCAAAAATTAGTTTTTGGTAAATTTGTTATAAATATACTAATTTGAAGTTTTTCATGGTATTAATCCAATAAATATAAGGATCATTTTAACAAAAAAAAAAAAAAAAAGAAACACACACACATACACATACACACAAAAAGCATACCGGTGACTTTGATTTTAAAAAATTGGGGGACTAATGTTTCATTTTTTTCTAACTATCTATGATTTTGAACATGACATGGCCTTATGTCTCTCCCGAGAAACGGACTTCAGCATTGACAGAAATAATTGAACTTTTTATCAATGAATGTGCTCATTTTCACCACGACAATAGGCTAATCAATCACGTTAAGCTTTATTGAAGGTAATAAAGTAGGAACGTAGTGGAAGCATTCCCACGTTCAATTCTATTTAATTCTATTATTGTCACCATAATGGCAACTTTTGATAATACATGAATTTTGTAAATAGATTACCAATCTGTTCTTAGTATTCATGATGACATGTGTTGATAGATGAAGCCAAATCTTTTTAGGGCTTTTTTGTCTTTTCCATTAATTTTGCTTTTAGGTTAAAAGCTATACCTTTATATCAGCAATATTTAGACGCTAACCAAAGAAAATAGAGAGGAAAGAAAAAGAGAAAAGAAAAAAAAAGTGAGTTTTTCTTTTCTTTCTAAATATTCTCAATCTCTTTGTGCCCTAATGTTAAGAGAAGATCATCGCTCTATTGCAACTTTTTTCGAAGTTAGTAAATTTGCAGAGTGCCTTTGCACGGAGACATAACCCAAGTTTAGGTGAATTTCGATAATGAATTTTCTAGCGTATTATTTGAAGGGCACATTTGGTAACCATTCTATTCTAAAAAATAATTTCTACTTAGAAATGATTCTTTTTTATTATGTTTTATGGACAAGTTTCTGAGTATTTGAAAGCATTTAGTAACTACCCAAGATTTCTATTATTAGAATAAAATGTGTTTAGTACGGCTCTTAAATTTTTTTGTGACTTAGAATTCTTTTAATTTTTAATACTTTTAATATATTTTTCTCCTTTAATTTTTTAATAACTTTATTATATAAATTTATTTTTAAAATTATTTTATCATATATTTTAAAATTTTATTATACAAATTTATCATATTTCTATATAATTTTATTATGTAATTTTATTATATTTTTAAATTATATTTTAATTTTTTAAATAATTTCATTATATATTTTAAAAAATTTAATATAATTTTATCATATTTTTAGTATAATTTTATTATATTTTTCAAATTTTCTTTTTAATTTTTTAATAATTTTACTATGCAATTTTATTATATATTTTAAATAATTTTATTGTATTTTTGCTTTTGTCTAGAGAAAGATGTAAAGCATTGAAAAGTTGCTTACACTGCCCATGTAAAGCATTGAAAAGTTGTTTACAATGCACATGTAAACACCTTGTCTAGAAAATTTAGCAAGCCTCCCACAAAAGGCTTTAACGGTGTTGAATCATACACAATCCACCATCTTACTAGATCCTCAGAGCAGTTTGATGTTTGTTTGCCATCAATTGGAAATCCTACTCGATAAAGTGTTCCAGTGATCCTACCAAACACATTTGCTAATAAAATATTGATCTATTTAGTCTTTGTATCATACTACATATTTTCTTTGCCACTTATCAACTAAGGATTACCTATAAGAGTTTTGGGCAACACTTGGGCTATGGCCATTTGTTATTCAGTATTCACCTCATAAGCCACTAACTGCAATCATTTCGAAGACAAACAAATCACTATCATCCCAGCTCGTGCCTCCATTGTAATTGTTGAGAGTGTATAATGGAAGTTCGAGACCTTGCCAAGAGTGTGACATTCTGAATTTCAAGTTTTGTTTTCAATTGAATAAGTTGGGCCTTTCATCAATGCGCCTATAGTTCTTTTCCCTGAGTTGGCCACTCACGGGATAACTAGTCTATCAGGTGAAGCAGTTAAGGAATCTAAATGTAATAGACTTAAGAATTCGACTAGAAATCGACTACTTGACCGTGTTAATCTACAATGCGCCTATAGTTCATTACGGCACCGTCAAAATTGATCAAAGACCGAAGATAGGTCGATTTGATAGAGGTATGTGATTACTGTGTGGGTAATTCCACCTAATTGCAAAATTATTGTTGAACGGTACTAGACCGAATTTTTATGTCATTTCTGTACCCTATGCCCGTATTTGAAACATTGAGATTTTCACAATAATTGAGAGTCGTCAATGTGTCGAAAATGTACAATATGGCTAAAAAATAATCGACCACGGGTCAATTGTACCAAAAATTCCTAAAAGCTATCTAATAGGTTAGGTCACACTAAAATCGCACTAGATTAAAATTAACCGCGAATTTGAAAGTTTTGTCATATCATGATTCATTTTAGAAACGTTGACTCACCATTCGAAAAATTTTCTGCAAATTGAGATTTTTGGCGAAAATTCAAAGTAGGGCCGTTTTGAACTGGAAATTCAGAGGATCGTTGTTGGTCACGTTTTTAGGATTTAAGTTGGTTCAATTAACAAGGAAAAATCCTAAGAGGGACGATGTCATCTTGGTTCAATTTATATGGACCAAATTGAGCTCAATTAGAGGAGGATTGAAAGGAAATTGAATCCAATTTGATGTCCAATGGTCCAAATTCGTAGGCCATCGGGGAGACAACATTTTGGACCATTTGGGAGACTTGTTTGGGAAGCCAAGGAGCTGCAAATGGCAGAGGATAACAGCCTAAGTGGTGGAGGCAAGCAATGATCAAGAAAGAGGATATTTGTGGTCAAAGGAAACCCCTAAAGCTTCTATAGTCTTCTTCTCCCTCAACCAGCCTCCTATATCCATTATTGGTTAGAATTTGAGTTCCAAAAACTAGAGAAACCGAGCAGAGCAGCCTTTGCCCATCGCACAGCCGCCGGAGCTCCTCCGCCCATTGCTCGAGCCTGTCGTTGCCGCCCCTGCTCGCGAGTTGCTCCGTGCGTCCTGCACGCTCGTCTCGCGCCTATTTGCGCCCAGCAAGCCATCGAGGCCGCCTAGAAGCTTCGCTAGCCACCGTATGTCGCCATCCAAGCCACCGGAAGTTCCGCCGTTGACCGCCTAGGCCATTGTAGTTGTCGCCGTCCATCTTGTTCTGTTTCAACCCCTTCAACTGGTCCCTGTAGCCAAGAACAGAAGTGGAAGTCCCAGCAAGAGCTTAGACTTCTAGGCCCATTTTAGGTCCCTTTCGGGCCTTCGTTGGTATCGCTGTGGGGTTGTTTATCACTCGCCTTTATGTCGCCGTCGCCATGAACTCATCGAAACGCTAAACTGGTGAGTTTACTTGCTAAACTCTGCTTATGGAGTTAATGATGCTTAAGAGATGATTAGTTTAGGTTAATTAGGGATTATGCGGTTAGTTAGATTAGATTAATGATTTAATTATTCAATTTTGCATATTATGTGGTTAGACTAGATAAATTAAGGTCTAGATAAGTTGTGATATTTATCTAGATAGATTCAAAAATTTTCTAGGCCCGTTTAGGTGGTTAAATTAGTGTTTCGACATAAGTTGCTATTTATTGAATTTAAATTGAATTATTTAATTAATTTTGGTATTTATTTAATTAATTAACATTTTTTAGAAATTATACCGAGATAGTCAGTGACTGGAATTTCGTACTGATTGCAATTGTGTGCTTGGTTTATTTAATTGAGTGTTAATTTGTGCGAATTGTGTGGCGATTGAAATTTCGAGTATTTAATTCAAAATTTGGAAATTTGGGTAATTATTTAGAAATTACCGGGTGTCGGATTTTGACACTGAAAATAGTTTTAAATACTATGTCTAATAGTGGGATTTGAAAAGAAAGGGTATCAGTTTTTCTGGTTTAAATTGATCATGTACCCACACACGATTATTTTACCGTGTATTTTTAATACGAATAAAATAGGCTGGGATCATTATTTTAATTGGGGCATTTAAGTGCAATGCACAGTGTCTTAGGCCAAGATTGAATGGTCGTATGTTGTTTAAGAGAACCTGTCCCAAGCTGTTGAGCTGGATGTGCCCTTTTATGGATGCCCCACCATTGGATGCCGATCACGAGAGGCTGGACCGATGCTCCTTTATGGAATACCATCAACGTAGTGATATTGCCATGCTTGATGGGCGAGACAATGCTTGATTACGCCAAAAGACCGCCAAATTTCGAGTAGGCCGTACCCGTGTGTGGCCGTGATTAACAATTGGAACGCATGCTGAGTGAAATTGACGCACTGGATTATAGGATAAAATTGTGTGGCATGGAATGGAATGTGTCATAACGATTTGACCCTATAATCGGAACCCCTTGTGTTGTTGAGATGAAAGTGATGGCGTTCCAATTATTTGAGCATGAATACTATTTATGTTTGTGATAAGAACTGCATCGACATGCAAGAAGGATCCGAGACAAGGTAAGTCTCTATGATTGTGTGATTTGCGTGGTTAGGACACCCTACGCGTATTTCCTTGCTAGTCGGAGTTTAGGAGGTGAACTTGCTGAGATATTGTCTCACCCCGTCGTGGGCTCATCTTTTTTCAGGTCCTTAGATGGAGCAGCGTCATGTACGCTATGGGGTTTCAAGGGAGGTAGACTTCCAACATTCCTATTTCCCAGTTTTGAGGACCGACCTGACCCGTGAGCTTGTGGAGTCCACTGCTTAGGTCAATAATGGTCTACCCCACCTGGTGCCTCATCGTTTCAAAGCATAGTACCTTCATAAGCCAGATGAGAGTCGGAAAGGTCCTATATGTGGTTTTGATGGGCCTCCCATCGGGACGGAAGAATGGGAGATAGGGCACCCTTTGGATCCTTATGGTGCTGTGGAGGATCCGGAGCCGAGGACTAGAGAGCGTGGAGTTTAGAATCTCCGTAGCCCCTTTTCGATCTAGACTTCTGTATATAGGTCTTTTGGTAGACTTTTGTATATAAACTCAGTTTGTTTATAAAGGTGTTTAGTTTGTTGTGATTGTCCTGCTTTCTTATCCCATGTTGTTTGTTGTCAGGGGTGTTTAATTCGCTTCCGCATGTGTAATAAAATGAATGGGTCGGCGACGCGTGCTGGGACGTCGCAAATTTTATCGACTATTAAGGAATGGACACGCTCTTGAGGATCGAGGTGTGACAAAGAGGGTGCCCAAATCCAAGCTTATCATATATCTAGTACGTCCATTTTCACTCAAAAACTTACTAATGAGTTTTTGAATCAATTAGGATATATTAACTGTTTTACATCATACAAATTCTCCAATGTGCATCCTAACAATCCCCTCTTCATGTGTGAACTCAGTGTTAAGTCTACCCCCATAATCCAAGCATCATTCTACATCAGGATATCTCACAATTTGAATCTCCATCAACACCCTACTTCATCTCAAAGTCCATCAATTAGGCCCATGTTACTACACCACAATGCCAGACTACGTTAGTGACTAGCTACCTTCATTGAAATATTCACTAAATACAATAGATTGGGGGCCCACCAATCAATTATCGACTTTGATACTACTTAATTAGGGGCACATAGCATAAGTTCAATATATTCACCATCACCAAGAGAGAGCTCAAGTTCAAACCCCCATTAACATATATAGTTGAACTCACATTCACTCAAAATCTAAGCCAATGAGTTTTCGGTCAACTTGGATATATTAACTGCTCTACACCACACCAATCTGATGTGAGACTTCTTTAACTCAACTCACATATGCATCCTAACATTTCTTCTCCCACTTGGTGAATTATTTACATGCTTCTTTAGACCCAACACAATTGTACACTATTCAAACTTTTATGACCTTGCTGCATTGGTAAAAAAATCTGCACTATTTATATGTGTGTCAATTTTCTCTAGCTTTATAACCTTCCATCTATTTTTTCTCGGATGAAGTGATATTGTATGTTGATGTGCTTTGTTCTTACAAGAAATCCAATATTCGCTCTTTCTTATATAAAATCAAGCTCTTTACACAATCTACGTAGCAGATCACCCCTTAGCAGCAAAAGTAGGGGTCATGTACTATGCCTAAATAGTAGATAAAGCAACCATGCCTTGCTTCTTACTCATCCAACTCATGACTCTTCCAAATAAGAAAACAACCTACCGATAGACCTCATGCTATCAATGTCATCACCCCAATTAGTATCCGCAAATCATATCAATTCTCCCACATGTTGTTTTAGTTTTTCATGCTTTCATAACATAACTCAAAGTTAGATGTATCACGAGAATAATGAAGTGCCCACTTTGTTGCCATCCAATGCTTTTTCCATGAAGTGGACATATATTTTCTCAATACTTCCACTTTTGCATACTAAACTAGTGCTATCTCTTCAACTTCCTCCTCAATCTTAGGACACTAGAGGCTAACAACTTGGAACTTGTGGGGTCCTCACTAACTTACATTATGCCATGTTGAACTTCTTGAACACATTTTCAATATATTTCTTCGAGATATATTCACCAAAAGTCTTAAGTTTTGTCATGAAATGTAACCGAGTTCTAAAATTTACAAAAGTACAATCAAGTTCTAAAACTTATCAAATTTATGCAATTAAGTCCTTTCTTAATACCATTGATTTCACTAATGGAAGATGCGAACGTGGTATTTTTAGAATTAATTTATATTCCTACGAGGCATTTTTAATTATTTTTATCCAATTTATATTTAAATTAGATTAAAAAACTAAAAAAGAAAACCCAAAATTTTATTTTTAAAAATAGAACTAAAAGAAAAAAATAGAGAACAACAAGCTAGTGATCCCTTCCCCTAGAAGGGTTGGCGACCCTACTAGGCCAGAGCAAGGGTGCTCCAATCTAGGTGATGCCAACCTTCTCCTAGGGTCAGCAAGGCTTGTCAAGATCTAGGCAAATGGGCAAAAAAGCTCGCCAGCCCCGAGCAAGCACTGGTGTCACCCTCACCTAGGCCTAGCAAGGGTCCCTTGCTTGGGCCCAGCAAGGCCTTACCAAGGGTGGGCAATGGTTGTTGGCCTCGATCAATGTTGGCGTTGCCCAAATTTGGGTGCCTAAGCCCAAGCTTGGTAAGGGTTGCCAGCTCTTGCTTAGGGTTGGCGAGAATGATCAACCACTACCGATCCCTCTAGCCATGGGGGTTGCAGTGAAAGTGCCCATTGGCAAGCCCTGCCATTTTCCTTCTTTTTTTTTAATATAGTTTTTTAAATAAATTTTAGCTTTTTTCTTTGAGCTTTTTAATCTATTTTAAAATTTTGAATAAAAATAATTTTAAAATGCCACATGGAAATAGAAATTAATTAAAAAAAATACCACATCAGCATCTTCCATTACTCAAATTGATAGTGTTAACGAAATGACTTATTGCATCAATTTGACAAGTTTTAGAATTTTATTACACTTTTTATAAATTTTAGAACCCAATTGCATTTTCATGATAAGTTTTAGAACTTCCAAAGTGAACACATCCCTATTTCTCCTAACTTAGCCACAACTTCTTATTCTCATGCTCTTTTTTTTTCTACATGCCCAAGATGAAGTTTGTTCAGCCTAGATCTTTCATCTCAAACTATTTTGCCAATAATCCTTTTACAATATTGATCATTCTTAAACCGTTCCTAACTAGCAACATATCATCAACATATAAGGTTAAGATAACAAAATCATCCTATAACCTCATCATGTAGGCACAATGATTAGCATCACAATGAACAAAGCCAAACTTCAAGACATAGGATTCGAATTTCTAGTACCACATTCTTGGAGATTGCTTCAGGCTATATAAAAATTTGTTCAGTTTGAAACAAAATCTTTTTTTCCCTTTAACCATAAACCCTTATGATTGCTTCAGGTAAATATCCTCTTTTCAAGTCACCATAGAGGAATGTTGTTTTCACATCAAACTGCTCTACCTCAAGATTGTATGTAGCTGCTACATATAAGACATGTGGAGTTCAATTTACTAGCACGTAAAAAGATCTCACTATAATCAACTCTGTCTATCTGTGAGTATTCCTTTGCAACCAAATGAGCTTGTATTGTTTTATTTCTCCATCTACAAAGATCATCTTCTTGAACATCCACTTGCAATCAATTGTCTTTTGATTGCAAGTAGTTTAACCAAACTCCACATTCTATTTGTATCCAGTGAATTCATTTAATCTTTCATGAAATTTTCCCACTTTTTGGCATCCTTCACACTTCTTGCTTCCTTGACGGTACTTGAATCATCATCCGTAACAGTCAAAGCACAATTCTCATTACTACTAAATAGGGTATACTTCTCAAGTGGTCTTCTCAGTCATGTAAACCTTTTAAGACCGGTTTTGATGGTGCTTCAACTTGAAACTCAATTTTAGAATCTACGGTGTCATCCACCTCGTTAGGCTCATTAGCTTCAAAATCTAAAGTTTATGTTTTGGCTTGTATAGTCTTTGTCTCTTCCTTCAAACCTACATCTACTTTAACCATCAATAGTTTTTTAGAAGCTTGTGGAAAAATCTGATTTGTCATAAATTCTCTAAACACCACATCCCTACTGTAGATGATATGTACAGTATCAGGGTTCCACAAGTTATACCTTTTGGCATCATCCTTGTACCCAATGAATATGCATTTCTTTGACTTACTCTTGAACTTGTTACTCTTTTCCTTTGGTACGCATATATATGCTTCACAGTCAAATACTCTAACATGGTATATGCATGGCTTCATCATGAACAATGCCTCGAATGGTGTCTGACTCATCAAAGCTAATGTGGGAGACATGTTCTTTAGATAGCACACTGTAGCCATTAGTCCCAGCCGATATTCAACTAATAAGCCTACACTACTTACCATACTGCTTGCCTTCTCCATGAGAAATGTATTAATCCTCTCTACCACCCCCATTGTGCTGAGGTAAATAGGGCATTCTCTTCTGCCTTGCAATGCCACTAGTCACACAGAATTGATCAAATTTCACTAAATAGAATACCCATCCATTGTCAAAGCAAAACTTTGATTTTTCCTATCAAACTAATTTTCCACCAAAGATTTGAACTCTCAAAAGTTTTCAAACACATTATCTTTCCTTTACAAGAAATACATCCACACATATTTAGAAAAATCATCGATAAAACAAATATAATACATTGAATTTCCAAATGATGCAATAGGTGTAAAAGCAAAGAAATCACTATGGATAAGATCCAAAATCCCTTTTGTTCCTCCTATGGATTTAAAAGATACTCAATTTTGTTTCCCATGTAAACAATTTTCACAAAATCCAAAACCTATTGAAGAACTCGAGATTCCATTTACCTTCTTCTTTGAGGAAAGAGTCATCGGTCCTTTCTCACCAATGTGACCCACTCTTGATGGCATAATATAGAAATATCTTCTTTCACCTCCTCTAAGATATAACTCGCACCATTGATCACTGTGCTTTCCAATAAATTCCACAATTTTCGATACCGTTTGTCTTTGGCGATTACCATAGATCCACATATTAGCTTGCATAAATATTGGTCACTAGTAAAAGTAATACCAACATCTTTCATGGTTCCCGTATAGGAATATGCATCACATCTGGAAGATTCTTGATTTTCCCATCTTTCATCCTCAACTTCACTTTTTCGTGATAAACAATATAAAACATCGTGTCATCTCCCATTCGCACTCTACCTCCCTGATGTGGCTCATAACAATTGAACTAATCTCTTTGAGGCATCATGTGGAAAGACACTCCAATGTCAATTATCCATGCACTACAGTCAACCTGAGATGAATTGTAGATGACATTCATGTCTCTCATGCTGTTGATATCATCCTTCTTTGTACTATAGCATGATGCCTCATCTCGCTACTCTAGACCCACACTTTTACTTCTACAATCCTTCTTCATGTGTTCAGGTTTTTTACACTTCTAACACGTTATTTTTTTTTATTTTTTTTTATTTTATAGATCTCTACTTTTAGATCTTCCTCCAAATATATTCCTGCCACCAAATCTAGATTTAGATCTTTCAAGTGTTCCTTCCTCTTAAGGAAAGATCCTCATTCATTGCATTATCGTAAAAGCTAAAGCCCAAAAGTTGGGGTCATGTTAGAAAATCTGAATGCCAAAAGTTATTGCATGGTCATACTACGTGGAATAATATCATTGGAACTATCACGGATACTATGACAAAAGGCAATTTTAGTCTCTTTGCTCAAAATGCTACAGGACATCATGCATGGTCAAAAAAAGGGTTAATATCTTGAAAAACCCCAAACTGGTACACCTGTGACAAATTTACCCCAAACTATTTTTTTGACCACCAAAAACCCCAAACTGGTATACTTTTGACAAATTTACCCTAAATTGGTACACTTGTGACAAATTTACCCTCTGTTAGTTTTAGTTAAATTTTCTTGTTAAATTATAAAGTTAAATAACACGTACCAATTGACCGGTATATCAATTTGAGATTTTACACTCTGTTTGTCATAGTTTATAATTTTTGTGATTTTTTTGGGGTATTAATCTAATTTTTCGGAGGGTATATTAGTCACAAATTTACCAATTTGGGATTTTTGTGATCGAATAAATTAATTTGGGGTAAATTTGTCATAAATGTACCAGTTTATGGTTTTTTATAATTAGTCGGGTAAATTTGTCACAGGTATACCAGTTTTGGGTTTTTCATGGTCAAAAAAATAGTTTGGGGTAAATTTGTCACAAGTGTACCAGTTTAGGGCTTTTTAAGGTATTAACCCTAAAAAAAACCTAAAAAAGGGTAATATCATAGGTAGCTTCTATAATCTTTTACAAGCATTCTCGACGAGACTTAGTTACGTAAACGTTTTGCCGAATTGGAAATTTCTTTTCTTCCAAACCAGCGTTGACCGTAACAATGGAGGCCCGTACACCCTTCTAATCTTTCTCTCTCGTTTAATTTTTAGTTTCCCTCTCGCCCTTCTCGGACTTAAATGGGAACCTCGCGAGACGTTGCTTCGGCAAGTCGCGCAGTCACATCTAGATCCATGGCCGTTGGGTAGTGAGTCGTGGCTATCGCGTCATGAGTCATGGCTATCACATCTAAACTCATAACAGCCCTGGCCCCTTAGTCATGGCCATCTCTCTCAGATCTCAGAGAGGGCCAACATGGAGGTCACATGCGTCATATCATAGACTGCCACCGGTGAGGCAATGACTGCCATCCGCCATGAGGTGGTGACTAACCTCAGCGTGGCTGCCATGGAATGAGACCCAACCAAAAGAGTCCTCCAAACCTATTGTGTTATTTCCAACATCTGCCATGGAGTCGCCAGTCAATAACATTTCCAACTTTGCAATTCACCAGCTACTAGCGCCTAATTCTTAGGATTTTTCCAAATATGAGTTCAGATAACTTACCACATATAAATTTAGTCATAAAATTAAAACACCAAATTAGAGTTAACACCAATCATTCGGAAAACGTATTTCAATTGGAAATCTAAATAAACGTGAGAAGGAAACTGTTGTACCAAAACTTAGATATCTTAAGTTAGAAACCAAATTATGCGTGGGACACCTAGAAGAAGAAGAAGAAGAAGATGCTCACGTTCAATTCTATTTAATTCTTAGTACTCATGATGGCATGACCCGCTTGATGAGCATGAGGAACTATAGAATGGAAACAAGATGGATCTTTATGAGAACGTCTTGAATCATCTGTTTGAGATTCCGGGCATTGCACCGGCACTTACAAGACCAATACGCCCACCCAAAAGTGGCCCGCCCATACACATTCTGCTAAGCCTTGGCAAATCTCCCCGAATCCTCCTTTGTTGCCCCGTTGAAGTCCAATGCCAAAGTCCATTCCCCTGGGAAACCCATTTTAGCTCATGAAGGTCATGACATGAATCTGCTCTCGTGTGCGCATCATGTGCACTTGTATATTCTACATAAGCATGTTCATATTGCTTTCTGACCACGTGTTAGAACTCACCAACAAAGCACAAGGGGCCGCTTGCTGTGGTTAATTTGCTTAGAGCTGAAGCTCTATTGTTATAGATGTAGTCAATGTTCTGCCGTAGATTCCACTGCTTAAACTTTGGATCACAAAGGTTGTAGTAATGCATGTCGATAACCACTCCACTCAAGCCTCCCACAAACTGAAGAAGCTCTTGAGCTGGTCCCAACCGGTTGGACAGGATCAAATAAGCATTCGGAGCGTACCTCACTGCCTCGCAACCTAACTAATAATATTTAATAAGATCATCCAACTTGACATCCAGGGCTTGAGGCTCCTTCATCAGCTTGATCACGACCAATGCCAGATGGTTGTTGTATCTACTTGACAATCATAAGTGAGCATGTTATAGAAAATTAAATTAGATCAGATCTAGCATGTTTTATATCAATAATAAGGAATCTGATTTGTCAAAATACTATGAGATATATGCCATGAGTGAATGTCCCAAGTAAGAACTCATTTCCTAAGCCTTTTGCTAGGAAGTCTATAAATTTCAGAGTGTCCTGGAGCAGCATGGAGATCAACTATTACCTTCATACCATATTTCCTATAACAAGAACATTCAATTATTCAAGGTTAGACTCACAAGATTCTTTCTAATTCAATGTGACTAATCAAATTTTCAATCTACGTTGCCCATGTAAAAGCCTTGTCCTAAACATTCAACGACCCTCCCACAAAAGGCTTTGAGTGTCTTATCTTATGCAAACGACCATCCTACCAAAATCCTCACAGCAACAAGATGTTTGTTTCCCATGAGTTGGAAATCCTACTCGGTAATGTAAGTGTTCCAGTGTTCCTACCAAGCATATTTGCTAATAGAATACCAATCTACTTAGGGGGTCCATGACAAACCAGAATTTCTGTTCCAGAAATAATTTTTCTATTCCAAACCTGTTTTTAGAATAGAAATCCGTTTGATAAACTTATTCCGTTTTTCTATTTCTGGAATAGATTTATATTTCAGAAATAGGTTTGGAATAGAAATCAAAAGTATAAATTTTATACTTCTCTCTATTTCTGGAATAGAAATGAGAAATAAAAAATTTTCTCATCGTTCGTCAACCGATCCTTCATCCGTTGCCGTCGACCACTGTCCGTCGATCGCCAGCCGCCCACCGGCCCTAGCTGCTGTTGGTAGCCGGCCGCCGCTGGCCCCCGCCTCCGTCGGTCGTCGGCCGCCACCGGTCGCCGGTCACCGGCCGCTGCCGCCACCGCAGCCATCGCCGTTTGTCACCGCTATCTGCCGATCCGCCGCCATCTGAAAGAAAGAAATTTTGTGTCGTTATCAAACGAATTTCTATTTTTAGAGTAGAAATTTTGTGTCGTTATCAACAGGTTATTTTTGCTTAGAAACTCTTCTAGAAATACAAATATAAAAATCTATTTCTGTTCCAGAAACTATTTTTGGAACAGAATGGCTGTCATGCGCGCCCCTAGTAACTATATCATATTACATATTCTCTTTTCCATTAATCAACTAAGGATTACTGATAAGAGTTTAGGTCAGAACTTGGGCTATAACCATTTGTTAATTGGTAAGAGTTTAGGTTAGTACTCGGGACACGTAATTGAAACCTTGTGACTTTTACAACAACCAAGAGTCGCTTATGAGTCAGGGATGCACAAACGTAAATAAAAACTTATCAATCACAGGTCAAATGCGCTAAAATCCCTAAAAGCTACCCGATAGGTTAGGTTGTACTAAAATCATGTTTGGTCGATTTAAACCACGAAATTGAATTCGGTTTCGAATTCAGACGTTCAAGCGTGTCACGATTCATTTTTAGGACGCCGTCTTATCTTTCAGAGAATTTTTGTCCAATTTTGTGGAAAATCAATTTCGGACAAAAACGGAAAAGAAATGGAAACTCGGATGGGAGGGGAATTGAGTGATATTGCTGCCCAAAAATGGTTAATTGTGGGAAATTAGATTCAAGAAAATATTTGGGGACAAAGAAGATGGGCATGAAGACTTTTGTGGCTTTGCAACGAGTGAATTAGGATATTTCCCTTGACTTTCTTACCCTTCCCTCTCCCTCTCCCCCTCTCTCTCTCTCTCTCTCTCATGCCCACCCCCCGCTTTAGCCGCCCACTTCTTCTTCTTCTTCTTCCCACGTCCCTTTTCCCCCAAATTCTTCATCCCCTTTCCTTGCTACAGCCACCAGCCCATCTCTCCATCCTTCATGCATGCTTAAACCCCCACAATCAGCAACCCATCTCCCCTCTAGCTTTATTTCTTCTTTGTTGCCTGTCACACCCCAATCATCTGAGCACGTGCCCATTCCTCACCTTGGTCGATTAATAGCGATGTCTCAGGACGCATCGCTAACCCTTTCATTTTAATACACATGCAGAAGCATATAAAATAATCTTCAGAAAATAAAATAATGGGATAGAAAAGTAAGGCCATATTTTCAAACTTGAAAACCATAACCACATTTTTATACAAGGCAACCCTCATAGTATATATTACAATACTATTAACAAGTCGGATCTATCACACATCAGATCACAACTCGAGTTTGCAAAACAGGTGGGGGTTTCAATCCTCATCCGGGTCATACTCTGGATCCTCCTCTAAATCCTCCTCTGGTTCCTCTTCAAGATCCTCCTCCTACTCAACAATGTCCCATTCCTCTTCGCTCCAGCTGGAGTCCATGGCTGAGTACACGGGAGTATCAAGGTCACCCTCGAGCTTAGGGTCTTTGGTATCGATCACTGCTCCGTCCTTGGGATTTGCAGTCCCCTTTTCGAATGCTACATCTAAGACATACAAAGGCATGTCACCTCGCTATGGGACCTCTCTTCGCCCATCATGGTAGTGATGATACCACGACCAATACTCATGGGGCACCAAGTCGTCTTTATCCACATCAACCTAGATGGTGAATTTCACCAAAACATACTATAGTCCTTCCGGTGGGGGTGTATCAGGAAGTGGTATCCTATCTCGGTGATCTCTTCGGGTATACCAAAATGCATGGGAGGACGAGGAGGTGGAGGTGCTGCCATCTAGGGACCTAAAATGTTGTCCCACAACGGGGTGAGACTATGTCTCAGCAAGTTCTACCCCCTGAGACCCGATTAGGAAGCCAATACACTCTAGAGGCTGCTTAAGCACAATACAAGTCAGAGGACTTACCTTGGCCTCAGTTCCATCCTGCAAATCAATGTCATTTACAAATGCCTCAAATCACAACAACCAATCAATTCACAGCATTAGATCAAATCATTGATCAATCGACCTAGTCAATTACATGTCACCACGACCTTCTCATGGTTGGCCCATTCAATACTATCTATAAGTCCACCATAATAGGACTACTCGCTCTAAGCTAATATATAGATAGTATAGCTCACACTAAGCCGATAAATAGTGTACTGCTCTCATTTAGCTGACATATCAAACCCTTGAGTTGATATAGTACACTAAAAATGCTCTCTCTAAGTTGATCACATTGCTCTCGCTAAGCTATAGGTATACTGCTCTCACTAAGCTGACATATCAGAGCCCGTAGGTTGATATAGCATACCGGTATATTGCTCACAATTTAAGTTGACATATTGCCCATAGGCTGATATAGTATACCATCCCGACCATTTAATCAATTCCTCATTTTTATCATACCTGATAAAAGTAGCCGTGTGTGGGTACACAGTCGGCCTTAACCAAAATATAATAATTTTACCTTTTGAACATCCCACCAGTTTCAACAGCTCATTACACATTTTTGGCGTTCTAAACTGACGCCCGGTAATTTTCCCATTAATTACCAAAATTAAATAATTTAGGAATAAAATCCATAAATCACCTTTAATTTAATTCATCACAAGTTAACACTCAAATAAATAAACAAACTGCACCACAATAATCAGCATAAAATTTCGGTCGTTGGCTATTCCAGCCTAATTTTTCGGAAAATATTAAATAAATGCAAATAAATTCGATTTAGGCCCGTAATGCATAATTGGAAGCCGAAACGAATTAGGAAAAATTCCAAGGTTCGTTCAATAAATACTAGAGACTATTCACTAGCTAATAGCACTAACCATTTGCTTAACATGCATTGATAATGCACTAATTTAATTGCTATACTCTAATCTATCCACCTAATCATACTTAATTAAATATAAACAATCCCTAAGCATCATTAATCGACTAAGCAGGGATTAGTGAGTAAAACCCATTTGTTTAACGAGCGGTTCGATGCAAAATGACGGGAACATCGTGGGGCTCGACTTTCCTCAAGGTGGGCCTAGCAATGGGCCTAGCAATCAAGGTTCGGGATTACCTCAAAACGGGCCTTGAAGCCGCTGGAAAACCCACTTTCCTGCTCTCTATTATGGGGGCGACCACCGGGCTGTGAAACAGCTCTTGGATTGGCGAAAGGTTGGAACGATGGCGTGAGGGAGGCGAACGTGCTCGAGCAGCGCTCGCGGGCGATGGTGCGGCAAGGCGGTGAACGGCGGCTCGACGTGGCGTCTTCGGTGGCGAGGGTTTCATGATTCTTCTCTGCGGGTTGTTGAAGCTTCCAAGGTGTAATAGAGAGGAAGGATGGGCTGGTCAACGGTCATAAGGGGAGATGAGAAGATGAGGGAGAAAGGGGGGCCACCTTGGCCAATTTTTCCATTCAATTCTCCCCTTGACCCATCCACCACCACCACCTATGTCTTCCTTGGCTGTCCTTCAGCCAACCATGCACACCTTAGGACACTTGAATTGGTCCATTTGGCTAGGCAAGGGGGGTGGAGCTACGAATTTGCCAAGCTTTGGCTTCAATTGGACTTGATCTCACTCCCAATTCAATCCCATTTGGCCTCAACAAATCCCGTTGTCGAGTCCTTGATCCAATCGATATTTTTCCTCACCAATTGAACCATCTTGTATCTCAATTTTGCAATCAAAAACATTACCGGCATTTTTCTGAACAAAACGACCTAAGACGACTTTTTCCCAAAAAGTCTCGGGTTGTAAAAAATTTTCCGAGACCGAGTCGACGTTCCTAGAATTTATTGTGACATGATAGAATCTTCAAATTATGAAATTAGATTCCAATTCGCAGTAAATTTCACTCAAGCGTGTTTTTAGCGTGATCTAAGCTACCGGGTAGTTTTCAAAAAAATTTAGTGTAAATAAACCGTGGTCGATTTTCTTCGAGCCACTATGAACCCATTCGACACATTGACGACTCTCAGTTGTCGTGAAAATCTCGAGGATTTGAATATGGATACAGGGTACCAAAACGATAGATAAATCAGTCTAGTGCTGGCTAACGAGAATTTTCCAATTTAGTGGTGTCACCAATAATTAGCCGCACATCTCAGTCGAACCGATCTATCTTTTGATTTCAAATCGATTTTATATCGTGTGCCGTAATGGCCTCTAAAGATGAGCACGATCGAAAAGTCGATTCCTGGTCAAATTTTCAAGTCTATTGCCTTCAAATTCCTTAATAGCTTCCTTAGATAGGCTAATTATCTCGAGAGTGATCAGCTCTGAGAATAGCTCTATAGGCGCGTCAATGAAATACCCGATTTATTCAATAGAAAACAAAACTAAAAATCTGGGATGTCACACTGCCATCATCCAACAGCCCACCAACGCCACACAAATCTTCAATGTCCAGCAACCCCACCCACCGAACAGCCACCATTCCCCTCACGCATCCACCATTTCATCTCCATCACCACCCACACGCCCCACATCCCATCTCCTCACACCAACAGCCAGCGACCCAACACCACCACTGCAAGCACCGTCCAACTTCACTCCAGCACCATCTATGCTGACCAGTAGCCACCGAAGCCTCCAAACATAACCATGTCCTTACTCGTGAGCTTGTGGGGTCGTTTTCAGCCACTGGTTGAACTACGTTTGAGTCACGGTAGACTCGGGTTCCCGTCGTCATCGCATTGCCATCACCATGAGCCCGCTGCCATCCTAATCCGGTGATTTAACTCTCTAATCCTTGATTATATTGTTAATTGCGCTTAGGGGGTTAGATTAGTGCTAATTAACTTAGTTAAATTAGTATTAAGTTAGACTAGCCTTAAGATGGATTATTTTTAATCTAGTTTGGTTATATTAGCCTTAAGATGGATTATTTTTAATCTAGTTTGGTTAGATTAGCCTTAAGATGGATTAGTATTGATCTAATTGGTTGGATTAGTAGTAATGAGTGTGATTTAAGTGTGATTTAGCTTGGTTTAGTGGATTTCTACCATATCAGTTTGCTGGACGCTCGCCACTTGCCATTTTTGTGGGGTAAAATGTGCTACGATTTTGAAATTACTTCCTTATTGAGAAATATTCTAAACATCTTCAACTATGATATATATTTTACTTAAAATTTTAGGAATTTAAAAGAATGAGATTTAAGTTTCGTTATTTGCAAACAAAATCTTGGATTGTTCTGCAAACAATGACCTTTGGTGTTCAAAGGATTTTGATCAACTCTTAGGGTTCTATTTTCGAAAGAGTTTCTTCACAAAAGTTGTTCATCACATCTTTTATTTTAACATAGTCAAATTTAGATCAAACGGACAATTTTTGGATCTCGAACCAAACTGATTTTGGAAAACAAAATTTCTAGACACGGACACAGTTTTTGTAACGGA
This sequence comes from Eucalyptus grandis, assembly GCF_016545825.1. Classification (NCBI taxonomy): domain Eukaryota; kingdom Viridiplantae; phylum Streptophyta; class Magnoliopsida; order Myrtales; family Myrtaceae; genus Eucalyptus; species Eucalyptus grandis. Next base: position 9,923,691 of record NC_052620.1, read on the forward strand.
TTGAGTGATTTCCTTCTCTTAATATAGAAAGATTTGGGTCAAGGTGTTTTCACAAAAAATGTTTTTTTAAGTGTCTTTCAGAACATATTAAAATTTGAGAATTTTATGAGCTCATTTGATTATTTTTCTGAAATTAAACTTGGAGGCGTGCGAGTGGCTCGGTTTCTGTCGGTTAAGACCGGTTGTGGTTTTGTAGTTGCTATTGGTATCTGGCTTGCTAAGAAATGAATATGTTATGATTTGGTTGATGTTTGGCATGCTTAGAACTTATGGGTGATAATACGTGAATGGTTGTGCTATGGTGAATGTTTATTGGTAATGCAAAAGATGACTTTATGGGCTTTTAATTAGAAAATAATTAGGTGTCGGGTTAGACACCAAAAATTATTTGCTCATCAAAATAATGAGGTTTTAAACTAGGTGTGTGCAAAGTTTGACGGATTAATTTTGAGTACATGAGCACCTACGAATTTATTTCTAAAAGTTTTGAACATAAAAAAAAAAAAAAAAGGTTACTAGAAATTGTCTTCACAAAGGAGTGTTTGGAGAAGAAAATATAAAATAAATGAGGTGTCGGGTTAGGACGCCGAATTTTATGTGTTCAATAAAACGATGAGATTTTATACTAGATGCATACAAAGTTTGGCGAGTTAATTTCAAATACGTGACCCCGTATGAATTTATTTCTGAAAACTTTAAAGAAAAAAAGAGTTGCCAAGTTGATTTTAAAAATGGATTTTTGGTGTTCTTGGCTATATGATGGCATTATGCATGATTTTGATGGTTTCTATGTAATATGATATGCAATTGAGTGCTTGGTGGTGATTATTGGTTATTATTGCAAAACCCGATTTTATGGGTATTTAAATAGAAAAATACCAAGTGACAATTTTTTACACAAAAAATATTTTATGTACTATATAAAATCGTGGAATTTTGAAATGGGAGAGTATCATGTTTTATGGTTTTATTTGAATGTGTGACCACGCACAATTATTTTATCGGGATTTTTTAATATGAAGAAAATTGGCCAAATCTATTATTTGAAATTGAGGCATTTGAGTGCAAAGCACGATATTATTGGCTGAGTATGAATGTGCGTGTGGTCACTATCAAAACCCGTCCTGATGCGTTCACGCAAGACGATGCATGATTAAGTTCGGATGCCCCAAGTCAACGAATGACGGTCGCAATGGAGGCTGGGCCGATGCTCCTTTATGGAATGCCGTCTAGATGTAGATGTTGCCATGCCCGACGGAGTGGGACGATGCCCGATTATGCTGGATGACCACTAACTGTTGAGTTGGTCGTGGTCGTTAGGTCGTAATAAGTGGGATACGCCTTAGTGATTGAGATAACTACACCTGATTATGGGACAAAATTATGTGGCACGGAATGGGACACGTCATAACAGTTTAGCTATATAATTGGGACCCATGTGATTGTTTGAAAGATAAATTGAGGTGTTACAGCTATTACATATGTTTGTTGTATGCATATAATATATGTGATGAGCTAATGGGCAGGGAGATGCTTGAGGCGAGGTAAGTTTGTGTGTGATGTCTGTTTAGGCTGCTTCTGAGTGAATTCTCGTCCTAATCGGGGTTTAAGGTTTTGACTCGCTGAAATTTTATCTCACCCCGTTGTGGGCTAAACCTTTTTCAGGGCCATAGCATGAAGATCTGCTGAGTTCATATGTGGTGGGCGCGAGATGCGACACCTTGTGGTGGCCCCGCCATTAGTAAAGTTTAGGGTGACCCCGAGTCCCGAGGTAAGTTTGTGTGTGATGTCTGTTTAGGCTGCTTCGAGTGAATTCTCGTCCTAATCGGGGTTTAAGGTTTTGACTCGCTGAAATTTTATCTCACCCCGTTGTGGGCTAAACCTTTTAGGGCCATAGCATGAAGATCTGCTGAGTTCATATGTGGTGGGCGCGAGATGCGACACCTTGTGGTGGCCTTGCCATTAGTAAAGTTTAGGGTGACCCTGAGTCCTGAGGTCTTTTGAGAGGGTCGAGAGGAAGTGGCTGCTAAAGGGCTTGTAATTATTAGACTTCCTAGGGTCAACAGTTGGTAAGGAAATTGTTGTGTTTGGGAAATTGTTCCTTGTGTTTACTATCTCTAAAGTTTGGTTGTTGACTGGGTGTTGTATTTAATTCGTTTCTGCATGTGCTTAATTGAAAGATAAAAAAAAAAAGGGTCGACAACGCGTCCTAGGACGTTGCATTTTTAATCGATCGCTGAGGGATGTGCGCGTACCCGAGATTCGAGGCATGACAATGCACATGGATGACCACTTGGCTCAAGCCTCCCACAAACTGAAGGAGCTCTTGCAAGTCGGTAGGTCCCAACCGATTTGGACAAGATCACATAAGCACTTGAAGTGTGCCTCCTAACGCCTCATAATGTAACCAATAGTATTGAATGAGATCCTCCAACTTGACATGCAGAGCTCGAGGCTCATTCCTTAACTCAATCGCGACCAATGCCAGATGGCTGCCATATCTACTCGACATTTACAAATGAGCATGCTTTAGAAAATCAAATTAAGATCTAGCATATTTTATATCAATACCAAGGAATCCGATTCATTGAAATACTAATGTGATATATGTCATGAGTGACATATCCCAAGTGAGAATTTCCTAGACCTTGCTGCTAGAAAGTCTATACCTTTCAGAGTATCCTCAATGTAAGAGTCACCCCACTCCATATATCCATCTCTCGATGTGCTATGAGATTCCCTGTTTTGAGATCCCGGACAGCATGGAGATCAACAATTACCTTCAGACCATATTTCCTACAAAGAGAACATTCACTAGGTTAGACTTATAGGATTCTCTCAATTTTGATCACTACTGATCCAATTTTCTATCAGAGTTATTTGGATAAGATGTAAAAGCCTTGTCCAGTACATTCAGTGAGCCTCCCAGAAAAGGCTTCAGCGGTGTTGGATCATATGCCATCCACCATCCTACTGGAATCCTCACTTAGATGTTTGTTTGCCGTGAATTGGAAATCCTGCTCTGTAATGTAAGTGTTCCAATGATCCTGCCGAGCACAATTGTTAATATATAACCAATCTGCTTCGTCTCTGCATAATTACTACGTTCTTTCCTTGCCACCTAACTGAGGATTACCTGTAAGAGTTTTCCGGCAGTACTTGGGCCATAGCCAATTGTTATTTGGTATTCAACTTGCAAGCCTCCAACAGTGTTCATTTCGAAGACAGACGGGTCATTATCATCCCAACTCGTGCCTTCAGTATAATCTGCCATCACTTCTGTCAGTGACTTTACCTGATAATCCATGCACCGTTAAAGAAAATTACATCAATCAATGTGATTGTATCTATTTAATAAATCGTGGAATATTGCGATTTCTTCTACTATATTTAGTTGGGGAGTTTGCATGATTGAACGGAAATGCTTTTGTAGTCCAAAAGTTCATTTTGATTAAAGATTAAAGTAATGTTGTCGTGGAAATGACTGTCCCTTTCTTTTTATGACGCCTTTTTATCGCAACATGTGGATATATTATCTGTAGAGGATGTAGTATGTTGTCATATTGAATGGAGTGTCGCTGTTGTTTCTCAAACAAACTAAGGGTGTTCATCAAGTCCTCTCAAAATCTACAAAGTACAGAAGGTGTCCATGTTACATTCTGCAACGTCACAGAGAAGTATATGTTTGCGCGACTACCACGTGACAGTTTCATAGAAACACCGTGTACTGATGTTCATATGACATTGTTTCTTACGTTTGTCACAGTTTATATGGGTCTTCGTCTAATGTTAGGTTATAGGTGCTTTAAATCAATAACAGATAGCTCCGTGTAATTTCTGCAATGTACCTTATAATGTAAGCGAGGACTTCCAAAGTGTTGTGCTGTTCTGCACAACAACGGAGTCCTGCAAAATTTGAACTGTCGGAGTGAAGATATTTTGGTCAACCATGGGAGGACAAATCACCATCAAACAAGCCCTATTTGTCTTAACTGTTGACTTTTCAAACCAAGACACTGTCTCGGGCCAAAAAAAAAAAAAAAATCCAAGACACCGTCAAGATGTTGCATAGAGACTAGGAAATATGTCAAGGCATACACTCAGAGGGGGCAACGAAGCTGCAGACTGGTTTGCTAATGTCGGGATCTCGACGCGATTTAACGAAGGCAACAGCGACAGGGCGCAGGCTTTTAACGTCATGGACGCTTCAACGTGTCCTAGAATCTAATCTCTGACACCACCTTCCTCGTCACACACACACATACTGCCCAGTCTCTGTAGGTTTCACTGATATTTTCTTCATTTTCCCCTTTTGGCTTTCTAATCAGGATCAGAGCAAACTTAAAGTCAACAACAACACCCCCTAAAAGCAAATCTGACCCCCATCCCTTTTGCCCTGTCTTAGAGGTCTTGTCTCAATCACCACCATCTCCTTTTCAGTTTCGGTTCTCGCGTCGATTTGCGTGCTTATGTGGTCGTGAACTGGTGTGTATGATAAATTCCTGCAACCCCCAAAGAGGGGAGAAGAGAGAGAGGAGGGGAGGAGATGGACGCGCGTTCGAGAAGAGGCAGGGAGATGAGCCCGAACAGAGACAGGGCTTCCGTGCATCCTGGAGATCAGAGAACACAGCTCAGAAAAGTTCCGATTCACGTGCTACCTCACCCGAGAAGTTCACTTCACAAAGGTCTTTCTTCTTGCCAGTCACCAGCTTCATCTGAGAGGTTTCACCAAGAAATTTGTTGCAATTTTACACTGTTTATCTGTGGGGTTTTGCCCAAATAAACGGAGTGACGATCGTGGTACAGCGGAATTCATAGATACTTTACTAAGCAAGGATTCAAAACGAGCACGAGCGCGCCTAGACTGTACATTAAGACCCGAAGTAAGTCCGGCACTCCTATTGTAAAGTGAACAATGAAAAATGGATTCAAGAGTTCAAATGAGAAATAATGGCAACCTTCGATATGATGGATTTGGGCTTTGATGCGATGCTTATGAAATCGACCAAAATAAAGGAGTTTTTTGTCTCCCAAAAGAACTACGTAGAGAACTTCGTCAAGAAAAATAAGATGAATTATTTCCAAATGGTTGCAACATAACTTGCAACAAACGAGAAGCTGCGAAAAGAAAACGGGATAAAAGGCGAACGCTTCCTCTAGGGAAGCCTTTATATATTGTCTATCATATCTCACTACTACACCATGAGATATCTTGCACGCAACAAGTCCACCATCACACTTCATGCAGTGCCTAAGCCAAATTCATTTTAGAGATGCTAAAATAATTCAACTTATCTACGAGGAATAATGGACTATGGCATTTCATGTCGGCCAAGCGCAAATGCTCACTAGGCAAATTCAGGTGACAATAGTAAGAGTACTACTATTTACACATTCCCACTCTACGATGTTCTCATAGATTATTGCAACATAAATTTCGGGTGCACCACCTAAAATCAGGCTAATGGACTAGTAAGTCTAACTTAGCTCGGGCTCTCTCAAATCTATACCAATTCGTGACTTAGTTTAAGTTCTTAACATGTAATTGATTTTCAATTAGGAGTCACCACTAATCTATTTTTGGTAGGTCGATTAGAAACCCAAGTAAAATAATTGGAGAATTATTTTACTCCTACGAACCAGAGACTTTGGTTACGGGAACTTGATTACGCTAAATTTTTCTAACGCTCTTTCGGTACTTTTTTTTTTTAAAACATGTTTTGCAGGTAGCTTGAGTTGATTTTAATTTACTTTCCTAACATGTAGTGATCATGCAAGTGCGCAAACCACCAATTTAACACCCAAGAACGCAAAAAAAAAAAAAAAAAAAAAAATGCAGGACTTACCTCGTAGCAACAAAAGCACCCGCATTGTTAGATCGAATTCACATCAACATTCCTAAATATCATTTCTAATTAACACGCAATTTCTTTTTGTTTTCACTTATTTAATAAGAGTCATGCAATGCATGCCACTAATCTAACGTGAAATGATATGAAATGGCAATATGACCTAACCATATGACATAAATAAAATGCAGTCTATCTTAAAGAATGAAATTGATTTATTCTAAGGCAATTTTTTGGTATTTTTCATGAAATTCGAAATTATAAAAATGCGAAAATTATCTACCTAGTTTAAGATATATCTAATTTGTATTGGGAATGAGGTTAAGTCAAATCCCAATTTAAACTAGAATTTTATCCTAACATAGAAATCCCCGACTAAAAGGCAATCTATCTAAAAATGATATCTAAACTTATAATAAATTAAAAACTATTATCTAGAATGCAGTGACGTGCAAAGAATGCCCTAATTCTAGGTTTTCTTTTGTTTTTTAAAATAAAATTCGAAATTAAAATTGGCAAATAATTAAACATGCAATTTAAATTAATGACACAAAAATCTAACATCCTAAATTTATGCTTTTGGTATTTTTTTTATTTTTAAAAATTCGAAATAGTAAATTTCCTACCCTAAATATGCAAAAACCCTAAAACAAGAAATAAACCTAATCTAACTCACATTTTTTGGATTTTTTTATGAAAGCAAAATCAACTCAAATGACATTATGGCAAATCAGAGCAAGAAAAGATTGATATCCAAAAACTTGACGAACCATATCTCGTGTATGAGATCGGGTTGGCCAATTTTTAATAAATCACGAATATAATCTCAAGCGTGAAATCAGATTGGCAATTTTTCAAGCGATTGCGAGTCGAATTTCGGGGCACGAAAATCTCAATATTCTCTTTTTGTATTTTTTTCAAATATTTCATCTGAAACCTTCCTTTCCGCCCAAAATATGTCCCCCGATGTACATTACCTGAATATGTAAAAAATCTTAGCTGAATATGTGAAAAATCTCGCATCGTATCAACGCTCACCGTCAATTCAATAAAATAAAATAAATGCTCCTAAATTGTATGTTATGCAATTTTATTTTAGTTTTTTTGGGTAAAAACTAACGCATTTATTATGTAAAAATTTAGGTGTCAACATAGACATCCAAAAAGCAATACTTAGTAGCGCAGTCTAGTGTGGAAGTAATCACCAAGCTTTATGGCTTGGAAGAATACTAGAAGACGTCAAAAAAGCACAAACATAACTAAATTCGATGTTATGTGGGAAGTTCAAGATCGCTACTCTAAAAATTCAGTCTTTCACAAAAGAACTAAACATATCTCTATCAAATATCACTGCATACAAGAAGTACGAAAATCAAGTCATGAACATATTTAGTAAAAACCTTACAAAAAAAAAAAAAAAAAAAACATATTTAGTAAAATGCTGCCACAAGCCAAGTTCAAGACATTGAGACGTATGGTCAGAGCATCACAAAAATTGATCAATTGAGGAGTGTTAAATACTAGTCCAATTTAGAGTAGTCTAGATGTGCATGTGCATCAAGTTTACTTTCATATTTAAGAAATGTCTAGCTGAACGAAGCCGGCAGTAATTTTGGCTAAAGTAGGTGGAATCAAGTCTATAAACAGACTTAAGGGAAATGACTATTCTTGTGTATGAAAGGATCACGCCTCAACCATCGAGGAATAATGACTATTCTCCTCGTTTTCTTCAAGATATAGTAACACTTAATATTTAATCCGCTTAATACGAGTAAAGTGTCCATCCACATCAATAAGAACTATAAATGGAAACTTAACCGCTCGATGATCGCATCGCATTTTCACTAATATGTAATGTAAAGAAATTTTTGGGAGCGAGAATTCCTTTTTATGAACCTGAAATAAATATTCGATAATCCATATCGTTACTTGAAAGTGAGACAATTGGATTGCTCATTATGAAAATAACATGTGAGATTTCCAATTATGGTTCTAAATCAATGTCTCAGTACCGCCACATTATGAATATTGGTACATGTTAGAAGAAAGGCAAGTCTACAATGATCATGCGCAAGAATTTAGTACGCATACGTACACAAATGCGGTTGGCTTGGTCAATTTAGGGGAGATTATTATGTATTGTTGTCCCCCGCATGCCTTGAGCCGAATATAATAGGTGTGACCCACGTATAATAACCCACGTATGATGCAGGCCAACCACAAGAAAACCTCACCCAATCTTGTGATACACAAATATCTAATACAATTTTCCTTTTCTTGTCCCATCCTTGTTCCTCAAAGTCCACATGCATACACACTTGTGACATGATCCAAGGATGAGCATGATCCAAGACAGTCCAGATGATAGAGCCATGTTCCATACACAAGCTAGTGCACGAACTGGCCCTTGAGTGACCCACGAGTGATCCGTGATCAACGCAAGAGTTGGCCCATGCACAATATAGGACAAGCCTATGACCGTTCAGTTCCTTATGTCAGGCGATCCTTTGGGGTCTCCATAGACTAATCTTGCAGACCCATGGCAAGCATCCATTGGGCTTCCCTGTGCCCTAGGATCTCTTGAGCTGCATGTAGCTTTATAATGATTGTACATATTTGAATACGACCATCGGATCGAAAGGGGATCAATGGTTAGGATCAAGCCCTCTCATGTATAAATAAGGGACCCTCCCCTTTCAAATGTACACTTTAGTTCACAAGTGAATATATTCATGCTTCACTCACATACTTGTTTTTGTGAGCTAAGGGTGCGTAAAGATGACTTGGAATTGAGTCCTAATGCCGCACGATTATGTAATCGTTCGGAATCAACGGACCCGTGACAAGTGGTATCAGAGCCTTTATTTCATGCACAATAGCTAATGCTCGTTTTGATGTTGCGATCGCTCATGGTGACAACTGTGAGGATTGTGAACAATCGCTCGAGAAGACCACCTGGTCAAAGAAAAACTATGTTGTCTTAAGCTCAAGGGATCCAAAGGATGACCTGGAGAATCGAATGATGGTGTCGTGACCAAATTTTCGAGTGTGAACCACCTAAGGTTTGGCTAATGGATTGCTAAGCCTAAACCTAACTCGAGCTCTCCCAAGCCCATACCAATTCGCGACTTAGGTTTAAATTCTTAACATGCAGATAGATTTTATCTAGGAGTCGCCTCTAATTTATTTTTTTGGTAGGTCGATTAGAAACCCAAGTAAAGTAACGGGAGTTTTACTTTACTCTAACGAACCAGAGACTATAGATACGGGGACTTGGTTAGACTAGATTTCTCTAATGCCCTTTCGATACCATTCTTTTATTTTCAAAAATGTTTTTTGTAGGCAGCTTAAATTAATTTTAAATCTATTTCCCTAACATGTGAGGTGATCATGCGGGTACGCAATCCACCAATTTAACACCCAGATAAACAATAAATAGATTGCAAAAACTTACCTCAAAGTAACGAAAGCATCTGTAATGTTAAATTAAAATCCACATCAACAACCTTAGATATGGTTTCTAATTAACACGCAATTTCTTTTTTTGTTTTCACTTAATTAATGAAAATCATGCAATATGCAATGTAATATTAACTAAATGACCTAATTCTAATGACATGTAATTTCTAATTAAATGGGCCTAGCAAAAATACTAACCGACATGCATCTCAATGAATCTAACCCTAATGACGTGCATATGACATTTTTTCTTTTTCCTAAAAGAATGCATTTTATCCTAAATAATCAAACTAATTTAACCTATGATATTTTTTGTATTTTTCATGAAATTCGAAATTTGGTGAAATGTGAAAATTACCTAACTAGATTAAGATCCTACTTAATTTATATTAGGAATTAGGTTGAGCCAAATCCTAATTTAAACTAAAATATTATCTTAACCTTAATAATTCTAAAATGCAATACATCTAAAATAAATACCTAAACTTATAATAAATTAAGAAAAAAATTATCTAAAATTAAACTAAGTGCAATTTTTATCTTAATATGCAATGACGTGAAAAATATACCCTAACTCTACATGACATATGCATGATGATTTTTTTCCTTTTTTTTTTTAATTTCGAAATTAATAATTGCCAAATAATTAAACATGCAATTTAAACTAGTGAAACGGAAATCTAACATCCTAAATTTATGTTTTTTGGTATTTTTATTTAAGAAATTCGAAATAAATATATTTCCTATCCTAGACATGCAAAATAATCTAAAACAAGTAATATCCTAACATGCATCTAATCGACACAAATATTTTTTCTTTTACAGAAGCAAACAAATAAGGCATCAAGAACAACACGGCACCAAATCAAGCAAGACATCATCCACGTCCATTTAATTTTGGGAAATAAATTAACAAATCGCATCTCACGCATGAGATCGGATTGGCCAATTTTTAAATAAAATCATGAATCGTATCTCAAGCATGAGATCGGATTGGTGATTTTTTCATACGATTGCGAGTTGTATTTCGAGCATGAAATTGGACCGTCAATCATATGTACGTTGCGAAATTATGAAGAGATTCAAAATCCCAATTTAAAAGGCTAATCAATATTTTGTGGATATGATGGTATCATTAAAATATTCAAAATCCCATAAATTAGGCAATAAGGATATATGAAAATCGAATTAAAAGAGATTCTGACCTAATATTTGGCGTCATGTGAACCACGTTGTCAAGTTCGGTCGAACAACGGACGGCAGGATGCTCACGAGCGGCAGTTCAAGATGACGTGCTGCTCAAAGATGGTGCCTTGCTCAGTAAGCAACAGCAAATTTCGAGTGGTGACTGATGCTTCGCTGATCCGGCTTGGCAAAGTCAACGAGGATGACCAGCACAGCAGGGGGCAGCCACAACAAGACTAGAACAGCGAAAGGGAGAGTTGCTGCAAAACAGAAACACAATAAGATTGCCGACTCGATGAGGCAACGATCTTCTCGCAAAGGGGTAGCTCCAGGCAGCGTTCGTCAGTGGAGGATCAGCAACTACAAAGAACGGTACTGCAGTGACATCATCGATGAAGGGGCTGCGATGGCGTCGTCAAGCGGTCGAGTAATAGCTCCAACAGGATGGCAGCTCATTGACAATGTATCGCGGACGATGAAAGCACCGTGGTAGAAACGTCGGGCGTGAGTCTTGGCCAAGAATTGACCAAGAAGACTCACGCTCTTTCCTCTCTCACGTGTCTCTCTCTCTCGTATCAAGAATGCCCCCCAAAAAAAAAATTTGTTCAATTATGTGGCCTTCCCTTTTATACTGCCTACCTTGTATTGCGAAAGAGGAAATTTGTATAAGAAAAAGAATCGTTGAAATTCACATTTCCTTCATTACCTCTTGCATGCGTATCCTGTGTTTCCTTCACTATTTTTCCTTGTGTTGCCGAATTGGAAATACCAATCAGGGCGATATTTTGTCATCGCCTTGCTTCTCCTTCACATTCTACCGGCACGAATTTATCTTGAATTGTGGGAAGCATAATTTGTTATTATCTTATTTCACGATTCCCACACCTTTTGCACTTTGCCGAATTATTCAATTGCCCTCTTTGCTTCAAATCTATTCAAGACAAACCAAATATACTGCTATAGATATGTGTGAAGAGTATATACATTTAGTATCTCCAAATTTCATTTTTCTTCGTTATCTTCCTCAGCAGAAACATTGGTCAGCCCTTTAGATTTTTTTGATGCCCAAGCCAATTTTTAAAAGTTCATACGTGAGTGGGCTCCTTGTCCGCAATATTGAATGTCTACTTCCGAATTTCGCACGAGACCCATGCAATGCAACTTTACGTGGACTCATTGTTATGATAATGCTCCTAACATCCGTGCAATTAACTTATATTTTTGCTTAGGGGTCGCAATTGATCCCTAATTTTTTAATGTGATCAATGATAAAATGGGTTGCCAAAATTTAGGTGTCAACAGATGGTCCTAGAGAGATAGTCACAGACATCCAAGCGATGGTGGACGAACTGAACCAGATCATCAAAGGACCAGAAGCTGGTATGGAGGAGTTCTTGCCTGAAATGCAAGAACTCAAGGCCGGCATGGGAGACCTCTGTGTCAAGGTGTCGGGGTCCCTCACTCACTAGCTATAGTAGCAAGATGAGACCTGTGAGGCAGTGATGGTAGCCATGCACGCAAAGATTGCCAAGCTAAAAGGCAAGCTCACCAAGGTTGAGGTGGCACATGTGAACGAGGTGGTCTCCATGCAAGCAAACCCACGTACCAAAGCCCCTAAGCCAAGGGAGTTTAAGGGCTCACAGGTGGCCAAAGACGTGGATAATTTCTTGTGGTACATGAAACGATACTTCCAAGTCATGGGAATCAATGACAACGCATCTCAAGTAAATACCGCATCAATGTATTTAGTTGATAACGTGTTGCTGTGGTGGCATCGTTGATCGGATGATAGGTGTGGTGACCCTATTACAACATGGGCTCGGTTCGTCAAAGAGTTTCGATGGAACTACTATCCCGCATACGCGGAAGAGGAAGCTCGCAATGAACTCAAGCACCTAGAGCAAAAGGGCGGAGTTCATGATTATGTGAAGCGATTCTCAAAGCTGTTGCTCCAAATCCCATCCATGAGTGAGACGGAGGTGTAGCACCACTTCATGAGCGAACTCAAGTCATGGGTCAAGCAAGAACTCAAGCGGTGTCAGATGGCGGACCTTGTGACAGCCACATCCGTGGCTGAGTCTCTCATTGAGTACAAGTCATCATCCATGGTGAAGTATAATCCTCATCTAAAGGACAAGGCTAATGGTGGGGGAGATCGAGGAAGATTTAATCGCCCGAATGCAAGCAAACCACCAGCGGCAACCCCTAGGTCCCAAACAAAATCGAGCTCATAGGGACAAAGAAAGGTACATACTTATAAGAGTTTCTTCTGTGATGGTCATCACATGACTTGTGATTGTCCCAAAAGGGGTAAGCTAGCAACCCTACACAAAGAGGACAAATTGCAAGAGGAAGCGCAATTGGGTTCACTACTCTTCCTTGGATCGATCAAAACCAAGAAGGCAAATGAGCCCAAGGGTATGATATTCGTGAATGTGAAGATTGGAGGTAACAAGATGAGTGTCCTCATGGATACCTGGGCATATGACCTCTTCATATCCTAAGATGCTGCAAAGAAATTGAATCTTCTAGTCGAAAAGGGGAGAGCCGGTTGGCTTAAAATGGTGAACTCCAAGGAAGTCCCGATTAGTAGCATGGCTAGAGATGTAGAGTTCCATCTTAGTCCATGGACTAGCAAGGAAGATATCGAGGTTATCCCCCTTAATGATTATGACTTTGTGTTGGGATTTGGATTCCTTGACAAGATTAATGCAGGCGTAATGCTGTTTGCGGATTGCATATACATCATGGATAAGCGGTGCCAATGCATGGTCTCGATCTATCGTGAGTCGGGACGTGATAGAAAGATGTTATCGGCCATGCAACTCTCGAAGGGAGCAAAGAAGGGCGAGGTGACCTTCTTGGCAACTTTAAAGACTGAGGATGTGAAGGGAGGTGATCTGCCAGAGAAGGTAATCCAAGTCCTCGATGCATTCCAAGATGTGATGCTGCCTAAGTTGCCCAAGAAATTTCCCCCTCAATGAGAGGTAGATCATTAGATTGAGCTCGTGCCCAATACTCGACCATCGGCCATGACTCCCTATCACATGGTCTTGCCCAAGTTGAAACAATTGTGGAAACAACTCAAGGAGTTGCTCGACGTAGGATACATTTGACCCTCTAAGGCTCCATTCGGTGCCCGGGTCTTATTCCAAAAGAAGCATGATGGATCCCTTCAAATGTGCATTGATTATTAAGCATTGAACAAGCAAACCATAAAAAATAAGTACCCAATACCTCTGTTGGGAAGCTTGGTGGTTCACCAAGCTCGATCTTCGATCGCGGTATTACCAAATCGCCAAAGGAGACAAGCCAAAGACTATGTGCATGACCCGATACGGATCGTACAAGTTCTTCGTCATGCATTTCAACTTGACCAACAGACCGGCCAAATTTTGTATGTTGATGAACAAAGTACTACACCTATTCCTTGATAGATTTGTGGTAGTCTACCTTAATGATATTGTTGTGTACAACCGAACGCTTGAGGAACATGTCAAGCACTTGAGGCAAGTCTTCTAGGTCTTGTGAGAAAATGATATGTACGCGAAGTGTAAAAATGCACTTTCACATAGAATGAAAGTCCTTTCCTTGGGCAAACCGTCGAGGGTAGACAAGTGCAGATGGATGCAACCAAGATCCATGCCATGGGAGTCGTTGACCAAGATGACGGAGTTGAGATTGTTCCTTTGTCTCACGAATTATTATCGGCACTTTATCTAGGGATATTTGAGCCTCACCGTATCACTCATAGACATGTTAAAGGAGAGACCATGGGAGTGGACGGATTGGTGTCAAGAGGTGTTCAATTGGCCGAAACAAGCAATGATCGAAAAGCCGATACTTGTGGTGCCCGACTATGCCAAGCCATACAAGGTAGAAACTGTTGCCTTTGATTTCATTATTGGTGGTGTCCTTATGCAGGATGGGCACCCAATTGACTTTGAATCTCGAAAGTTGAACGATACCGAGTAGTGATACACAGTCCAAGAGAAAGAAATGATCACGGTGGTGTATTGCCTTCATACGTGGAGGCACTATCTCTCGGGGTCCCAATTCATCATGAGGATAGATAATGTGGCCGCAAGCTACTTCCAAACTCAAAAAAACCTCAGCCCAAAGCAAACTCGATGGCAAGACTTATTGACCGAGCTTGACTATGTGCTGGAATGTAAGCTCGAGAAGTCTAACTCCATGGCCGATGCCTTGAGTCGAAAGTTGGAGTTGGCCAACATGATGAGCTGACCCAATCACCTGTGGATCGATCACATCAAGGAAGGACTCAAGCATGACCAAACTACCTAAGCTCTCCTTCGATATGCACAAAAAAACAAGATGATACAATTTTGTTGTGAGGGCAACCTCCTCTACACCAAAAGATGGCGACTCTATACACCGCTCCATGGGAAACTAAGGAACACAAGTGCCATGATTCTAAGTGGGCAAGTCATCCGAGAATCCACCACACTACGACACTCGTCAAGGATCAATATTATTGGCCTCACATGCGGGACGATATTGAAGCTACATGTGGATATGTTTTGTGTGCCAACAAGACAAGATCGAACAATGGTCCTCAATGGGGCTCCTTGAGCCATTGCCTATCCTGGAAGGTCCATAGGAAAGTGTCCCCACGGACTTCATCATGAACTTGCGAAAGTCCGAATGATGTCAGACCCTCATGGTCATCGTGAATCGTTTCTCCAAGTATACGACTCTCGTGCCAGCCACCAAGGATTGTCTAGTCGAGGAAGTAGCCAAGTTATTCCTAAAGCACGTCGTCAAGTATTGAGGCATACCATGCATGATTGTGAGTGACCGCAACTCTCAATTCATCGGGCAATTTTGGACGGAGCTCTTCAAGTTGCTAAGGCCGAACCTCAACTTCTCCAAGAGTTTGCATCCCCAGACTGACAGTCAAACAGAGAGGGTGAATGTACGCTTAGAAATATACCTATGGCATTATGTGAGCAACATGCAAGTGAACTAGGTACGGCTGATCAAAGTGGCCTAATTCTCATACAACTTGCAACAAAGTGAGTCACGAGCCAAAGCCCATTTGAGATCGTGACGGGGCAATAGCCACTCACACCAAGCATGATTGCCTTAGGCTATCGAGGAAGTAGCTCATACGCATACAAGTTCGCAAAAAGAATGGGACAAACATGTAGACTTGGCACGAGCGTGCCTACACAAGGCTGTGAAATGCATGAAGAAGTGGGTTGATGAGAAGCAATGACACGTGGAATTTCAAGTCAAGGATCTAGTGCTAGCCAAGCTACACTTGGTCCTTCAATACAGAGATGTACATAAAAGGTTGATCTATCGTTATGAAAGTCTCTTTCAAGTCTTGTAGTGGATTAAGAAGGTTGCATACAAGCTATGCTTGCCGGCCAAACTCAAGGTATATCCTGTGTTCCACGTAAGTATGCCAAAACCTTTCCGTGCAGATAAGAAAGACCCAAACCAAGGTGAATCACAACGCATGCCCCTTGGAGAGAAAATCTCATATGATCAGGACGTCAAATGCATAATGGCGGACCAAGTCATATAGAAGAGGTATTGCGCGCCACGGAAAGAATACTTGGTCCAATGGAAGGACCTTCCCGAGAGTGAAGCAAGCTTGGAACCATCCGAGGCTCTATGGCAGTTTAAGAAACACATGCCATGAACGTGACGAGGGCGTCACCTAAATAGATGGGGAAGATTGACAGGACCCAAGGACGAGCATAATCCAAGACCATCCAGATGGTTCACGAGTGATATGTTATCAATGCAAGAGTCGGCCCATGTGCAATACGGGACAAGCCCGTGACCATTCAGTTCTTTGGGTCAGGCTATCCTTTGGGGTCCCCATGGACTGATCTTGCAAATCCATGGCAAGCATTCCTTGGGCTTCCCCACACCCTAGGGCCTCTTGAGTTGCATATAGCATCATAATGATTGTACATATTTGAATACGACTTTTGGATCAAGCCCCTTCAAGTGTAAACTTTAGTTCACAAGTGATTATATTCGTGCTTCACTCCCATACTTGATCTTGTGAGCTGAGGGCATCTAGGGCTGATTTGGGATCGAATCCTAAGACTGCATGGGTGTATGATTGTTCGGAATCAACTAATCCATGCCACTTGCATATTAACACAAAAAAAGCTAACACTCTCTAATTGTTTTCTTTTTATTTGTTCTTTATTTTGCTGATTTGGTGCCGTAAGAGAAAGTTGAGCAAATCCGTAAATAACACGTAAACTTCGATGTCAACTCACCTTGTCGTGTGTCCAGCTCATCTTCTGACATAAATTTTAATAAGAGGACGGTAAATTTAGATGCCAAGACTTAACCAAAAGAGTCGTTCATGTTATTTATAACCTCTCCACTATAGTTGCTAGTCTATAACACCTCGAATTTTACAAATTAGGATCGCCGGTTGATAGCACCTTGAATCCTAGGGTTTTCCCAATCCTACGTTCGGATAATCTACAATATACAAACATGATCATAAACTTAAAACACCAAATTAGAGTTAGCACTAATCGATTTGGATTAGGTCAATTGGACATCTAAATAGACATGAAAAGGAAATTGGTGTACGAAAATCTATAAATATTAAGTCGGGGAGTTGATGATGCATCAGATGGGGTAGCATCGCGCTACAATGTTTTGATTCGGTTTAAAATATATAAGGACCGTAAAAAAGGTAAAATGACGATTTTGATTTTCTGTGAAAAAAGAAATAGAAAAAGAAATAGAGGGACTATTGCTTTATTGTCCTAACTAACAAGATTGTGAACATGACATGGCCTTATGTTTGCCCCGAGAAACAGACTTCCGCATTGAGAGAGATGATTGAACTTTTTGTCGATGAATGTGCTCGTTTTCACCACAACAATAGGTTAATCAGTCACGTTAAGCTTTATTTAATTCCATTAGTGTCACCATAATGGCAACTTTGGATAATACATGAATTCTGTAGACAGATCACCAATCTGTTCTAAACATTCGTGATGACATGACCCGCTTGCCTTGATGAGGATGAGGAATCAAGCTAGATCTGTATAAGGCCGTCTTGAATTAACTGTTGGAGATTCCACCCATCATACTGGCACTTATAAGACCAATACGACCACCCGAAAGTGGCCCGCCATACACATCTTGCTGAGCCTTTGCAAAGCTCCCCGAATCCTCCATTGTTGCCCCTTTGAAGTCCAAAACCGAGGTCCATTCTCCTGCGAAACCCAATTCAGATCATGAAGGTCATGACATGAATCTGCTCACCTGTGCGCGTGGTGTGTACTTGTGTATTCTGCACAAGCATGTTAATGTCGCTTTCCGACCACATGTTACAACTCACCAACAAAGCTCAAGGGGCCGTTTGCCGGGGTTACTTTGCTTAGATCGGAAGCTCTATTGTTATAGATGTAGTCAATGTTCTGCTGCAGATTCCACTGTTGAAACATCGGATTATAGAGGTTGTAGTAATGCACGTCGATGACGACTCGGCTCAAGCCTTCCGCAAGCTGAAGGAGCTCTCGAGGGTCGGCTGGTCCCAACCGGTTGGACATGATGACATAAGCATTCAGAGTGTGACTTCTCACGGCATCATAACCTAACCGGTAGTATTTAGTAAGATCCTCCAACTTGACACCCGGAGCTAGAGGCTCGTTCATCAGCTCGATCGCAACCAATGCCGGGTGGTTGCCATATCTACTTGACAATCATAAGGGAGAATGCTATGAAACATCTGATTATAAGATCTAGCGTACTAAATATCATTACCAATGGTTGCGATTCATCAGCAATACTAAAGAGATATATGTCATGAGGGATTTGTTTAAATCGAGAACTCATATACCAGACCTTGCTGCTAGGAAGTCTATAACTTTCACAGTGTCCTCAATGTAAGAGTCACCCCATTCCAGATATGAGATTCGCCATTTTGAGATCCTGGAGCAGCATGGAGATTAACTATTACCTTCAAACCATGCTTCCTGAAAAAAGAAAAATTCAATTATTCAAGTTTAGACTTACAGGATTCTTGTAACTTCGATCATGACTGATTAAAATTTCTATTGGAATTATTCGACTAAGATGTAAAAGATCGAAAGTTGCTTACGCTGCCCATGTAAATGCGTTATCCAGTGCATTTAGGGAGCCTCCCACAAAAGGCATCGGCGGCACTGGATCATACGCAGTCCACCATCCTACCGGAATCCTCACAGCAGTTAGACCATTGGCCGCCATAAATTCAAAGTCCTGCTCGGTAATGTAACTGTTCCAATGATCCTGCAGAGCACGTTTGTCCATATATTTCTGATCTAATTAGTCACTGTATCACTATTTCGTGCTTCCTTTGCCACTAATTAATTAAGGATTACCTGTAGGAGTTTTGAGGCAGCACTGGGGCCATACCCATTTGTTATTTGGTATTCTCCTTGTAAACCGCCAACGATGTTCATTTCAAAGACCGACGGGTCATTATCATCCCAACTCGAGCCTCCAGTATAATCTGCCGTCACTTCCGTCAACGAAGTTGCCTGCTTATCCATACGATATTAGAGAAAATCACATCAATTAATGTGACTGTGTCCAAGTAATAATCGGGGAATATGGGGACCCTTTCAATTATCTTTGGTCGGGGATTTCGGAAGATGTAATGGAAATGCTTTCGTAATTCACGATTAAGGAATAAATATATTGTCTCGTAATCAATATGACTGTATCCAATTAATAATCAGGGAATTTGACTGTTCCTTTCATTTTATGAGGCCTCGTCATTGCAAAAATTGTGTATATTGTTTGTAGAGGACGTAAGTACACTCGTCATATTGCGTGGAGTGTCGCTGTTGCTTTTCAAGCAAACTAGGGTTGCTCATCATGTCATCTTGCCTACCGACACGACACGCGATACGACACGACACGACAGGACATGCCGACATATCGTTTCTCAAAAATAGAGATTTCCAATATATTGTGACACGTTGTATATTAAATATATATATTTTTATATATGCATAATAAATTATCATTTTTATGATTATTTCAATCAAATTCATAAATAAATAAATAAGCCTTGAATGAATATATATTAAAAATATTAATCCGCTATATATTAATATCATTTAATATTTTAATTTGACAAATTCAACTTTATTTCAATAATTCATAAAATTTGGAGAAAAAACAAGCGATCTCACTCGAGTGTCGAGAAAGTTGACCAGGTGTCGGATTTTTCGATACGTGTTGATCAAGCGTCGGAGAGTACGAAGAGTGTCAGACACGTGTCGAAGTATTCGACATGACATGAAAGCTCTTGGAAAGTGTTAGTGCTTCATAGCCTCTTGGCGTCAAGAAAGTACAGCGGCTTCGTGTAATTTCTACTGTGCAACTTGTAGTGTAAACAAGGACTCTCAATGGTGCTGCGCTATCCTGCACAACAATCTGCACAACAACGTGAGTCCTTAAATCCGACCGTCAGGTTGAAGAGATTATTGTCAACAATTGGCTGACAAATCACCATCGACTGTCAACTCGAATACGACTCACTGTCTACCATTGTATGGGTTATGACCAAATGGTTGTGAAACCCTCTACGACACCAAAGAATCGGCCATATACACCATAATACCATAGGAACTACTGAAGTCATATAGAAACTGGAACGGGGAGTTACCTGGAGAAACATCCCATTAGATGCTTGGAGTCGAACTCGATTGGGATTGTTTGGATTCCTTACGATGTTAAAAGTCTCTGAGATACTCGGAGTACTGGAAACTGCTACAACCGTTGTTCCTTGGCCTTGCAATCCAACAAATTGCTTGTTGAAAACTCTGAGGTTGAATTTTGTGTCAGAAATCCTCCACAGCTGCACCATAGAAAGAGAGCACAAGTCATGCGGACGACGTGTGAATCTTTTGAGCCTGTCTACAAGTCAATAGTAATTTTTGTAAGACAGAGAGTCATACCCTGAAAGTTTCCCAGCCAGAGGCCTGGTCACGATTGGCAACGATGGTGGCTCCGCCGCTATTCTCAGCAGAAAGGAATTTCATCAGCTTTGTTGACTGGAACTGCACTTGAGTCCCATCCTACCATGAAAACAAACGCAAAAAGTGGGATTTGGTTCATCTCATTGAAACAGCGAAGTGATATTTGAATAGCCAAATAAATAACAGTGTATATGCACATACTGAGTGCGGGTAATAGAGTTCACATATACAGATCAAACCAACACCTAGTTCATATTTGTATGTCAGAAATCTGGCTATATGATGGAAAGAAATGTTTGATTATAAACAAGTTCTGTGACATTCAGCATCTTAATTTGAGTAAACTGACCTAATGTCATGTTAAATCATGCACTAGTACATATAGACATGTGCCAAACTTCCTCGTTTTGTCACTGTATCATTCTCAAATATCCTAGACATTCAGCTATATCTAGTGCAGGCATATGTCATATTGGACCTGAGAAGAAATTTTGTGATCGCCCAGCAGTTAAGGGAAAGTGAAATAACAATTTATTGAGCATCACCTAATATGCTCTTTTATCTTTAAGAACTTACCAAGAGCTGTCCCTGGAGTCCATCAAACTGAGAAGGCGGCATCCACCCCTCAGTCACGAGCCAGTTTCCAAGGTTCACAGCCTTGAGGGGCAACTCGAACTCGGCTGCCTGGGCGAGGATCAAGGGAAGAAACATGCAGAGAGAACAGAGCGTCACGAATGGGTGGCTATAACAGTGCGCCATTTCTAGCTCGCTCCTTTGCTGTGACATTAAACGAGTGGGAGAACCAACGCATTTATAGACTTCTACCTAAAAGTCTTAAAGAGTAAGAAGACTGGTTTTATGTTGACGTGACCCATTTGAGAGGAATCTTGTGATTGATGACTATTATGCAAGAACTCACTCTACACATTAAGGCTCCATTCGTTTCGCAGAAAACGTAGCATTTCTGAAAAATATTTTCCAAGAAGTCATTTTTTAGGAAAATGCAATTATTTTCCGATGTTCGGAACCTAAAAATGAAATATAAAATATTTTTCGCTGTTCGGTAAGGAGAATGTTTTCCTTCATATACTCTTTTTCATTTTTTTTAAATGGATTTTTCATATTTTAAAAAATTGATTTTTAATGATTTTTTAAAATTGATTTTTAATGATTTTTAATTTTTAAAATCTATTATTAATTTTTTTTCTTTTTCTTTTTTTCTTTGTTTTCCATCTCCTTCTTTCTTGGCCGGTCGCCGGCCACGGCAATGGCCCACGACTGGCCATCGGTGAGCCTCAAGCTCACCGACGAGCACGAGGCTCGCTGCTCACTAGATTGGCAAGCACAAGCGTCAAGCTTGAGGCTACCAAATCGACGAATGTGAGCTTGAGATCAACGAGCTCGAGGTTCGCTTGGCGACTAGCCAATAAAGAAGAAGATGGAAAATAGAGAAAAGAAAAAGATAAGAAAAGAAAAAAAATAAAAGGAAATGAAAAGAAATAGAAAAGAAAAAGGAAATTAAAAATAATTCGAATTAAAATAGAAAAAGAAAATTAAAAAATAATTCGAATAAAAAAAGAAAAGAAGAAGAAGAAAGGGGAGAATGAAGTGGGGATTTATAGAAGTGTGAGATAAGAGAGATTAGGTGAGGAAAATGTTTTTCACTTTTCAAAAGTGGAAAATATTTTCTCCTAATTTAGAAAAAAAAATTTCATTTCATGGAAAATATTTTCTCCAAGAAATCCATCTTCCGTGAAACGAATACGGAAAAATCCGAAAAATATTTTCTCAAAAATTATTTTTCGCAAAACGAACGAAACCTAAGATAAAGACTATTACATTTGGTCTTGAGACTACGGAGATTAAACAGTCCGCTGTCCTTTTAATATTGCAGCAGGACAGAATATGCGCATTAAGATCAAAGAATATTGCATTTGGTCTTCTTTGCTGCGACATTAAACGGTCCACTGTCCTTTTAATAACGCATCAGGATGCATCATATGTTTAAGACAGAATATGCACGGTAGCCCTTCCCTCTTGTAAGGAACCAACGGAACTTGTTAAAAACGCTAATGCTCCGAGGCCGGCTGAATGGATCCATGGTATTCGACCATTCCCCTTGGTCAAAGGCATCATTCCGTGCGATGGGGGATGTACGGTCGGTGCGTGAGTGCCGATGCATGGAGCCAACAGCCTTCCGTTTTGTTCTAGTCTTTGCTTGGAGGATCGTTTTGTGGTTAGTGATTTCTCAAAAGAGAACAGAAAATCTGGGAAGAATTGCTTTTCCGAAGCCAAAAGTAGAGTGAGGACAAAAGGAACAGACACCTACCCCAAGCGACCAGATTCCAAGGGTTTTGGGAAATAGGCGAGGATTTGACAGAGCACTTGGAAGGGGAGAAAAGGAACCGGTACCCCATACTCGCTAGTGACATGTGCCCATATGGGATACCTAGGGTACTAGGTCCCATTCCAATCAGGACCGACGATTCATGTTTTTACACTGCGCTCGCGTCGATTACTATGTCATTACAATAATATATTGGCACAACCGCAAGATGTTATTTTGGCGAAGGTATCAATTCGTTTGAGTTTCAAATTAGGTCTACCTTATCAAGTTTTAATTTTACTCTATAAATTCATGCCATGTTCATATTGTGTTTTTGTGTCCCATCGAGGATTACCGCCTTAGTTGCACGTTGGCTTTTAACACATTAAATTTTTTTGCGGAAGAATGCACCGAAAATCCTAAATCCAAAGCATTCTAATTTAGGTCTAATATCACAAAAATCCCAAAGTGACTTTACTATAAACTAATTTTTTGACCAATTAATAATACACTTGCAATAAATTTACTCAAAATTAATTTTTTGAACATCAAAAATCCTAAATTAGTACATTTGTAATAAGTTTACTCTCTATTTTTTTTAAATTAGAGTAATTCACAATTATGATAAATGGAGAATAAAACCCAAAATTGATATATTTGTGAAATGCCATGTGTCATTCAACTCAACATTTGACAGTAAAATTTAATAAAAACTAACAAATGGCAAATTTATCACGAATGTATAAGTTTATGATTTATTGTAATAAAAATAATTAATTTAGGTTTAATTTATCATAGTTGTACAAATTTTGGTTAGTCATAACCTTTTAATTAATTCAATTTTATCTTGGATCCTTTTTTTCCAAAAAAAAAAAAATACGATAAAAACCTTTTGATGAATTTTCATATAAAATTGCCTATGTGTCACTAAGAAATAACAGGATAAGTGTGTTGGAAGTTTTAAAAATGGAAGTACAAATCAATTATAAAACTTTCAAAAAGTGTAATTAAGTCCTAAAACTTATTACGGAAATGCAGTTGAGCCCTAAAATTTTTAAAAAGTGCAATCAAGTCATAAAACTTGTTAGATTAGTCAAATCTAAGTTCTTCCATTGATTGTACTTTTTGAAAGTTTTTAGGTTTGATTGCATTTTCAAAATAAGTTTTAGGACTTGATTACACTTTTTGAAAATATTAGAATTCAATTGCACTTTTGTGACAAGGTTTAGGATTGCTAATACACTTATAAAAAAATCTATATAGGATCCTTAAATTGCATTTTTCAACGTAAGTTTTAAAACATAATTTCATTTTTAATTGAACCAAATGAATATTTTAGGACTCAAATAAACTTTTTATCAAATGATAAGGACTTGATTGAACTAACTAAAAAAATTGAGACTTGATTGGAATCCGTACATAAGATTTAGGACTTGTTGACAACTGTATCATTTCGATCCTACCATTCAACTATGCTCTTATTTTTGTAAGCCATATCATATTTTGCATATATGATCAATTTGATAGACCTACTCGATCTTAAAGGGAATCTTCTGCAGTTGCACACTCAAGTTATTACTTTTTGATCTCGTGTTGTTGTTGTTCGTGATTATTTTGATACACGGATAAAAATATCACTCATAAGGAACTCATTTGAAAAACTACTACGTAAGATATTTAAATAATTAGTGAACATGTCATATCATGGAGTCATCGTAGGCATCTTGACTGTTACTAATTTTTATATTATTAAAAAAATACATCGTAGAATATCGGTATAATAACTTGATATTTAATATAGGACAAATAAAGATTCAATCAAAATGCGTCATGAATTGTCTTCAATCATAATAGACTTTTTATTAAATGATAAGGACTTGATTGAACTAACTTCAAAATCTGAGACTTGATTGTAATTTGTACATAAGATTTGGGACTTGTTGACTATTGTATTGTTATGATCTCGTGTAGTCGTTACTCATTATAGCTTGATTATTTTTATACACAGGTAGAAATATCACTCATAAGGAACCCATTTGAAAACTATTATGTACAATATTTAAATAGTTAGTGAACATGTCATATCACGGAATCACCGAACTCGGTGATAGATTTAGCCGATTGACTTGTATGATACTACTTTTCATAATTAAAAAAAAAAAGTCAAAGAAAGTCAGTATAATAAATTGATATTAAATATAGGACAAAATAGATATTCAATCAAAATGCATCATGAGCTGTCTTCGACCTTTTTCCACCATTGTGGGAAACTCTTCCATCTTCAACAATCGCTTCTCAGCTAGTGAATCATTTTAATTCCTTTTGTGATTATTTTCTTCAAAAACAGCTAAAACTAGTTACTATCTCGATATCTATCTTTTACACAATATTTATAAAACTTAATTTTGATCTTGAGCACTTCATGCAAATTATACATCATGCTATAATTTATCAGAAAAAAAGTTGCATTGTCTTTTCTTTTTAGCCATCAAGTTATCTTTTAACAATCGATCACTTCAAACATACTTAAAATTATATTTGGGAGTATTTTACAAAAAGAAAATGAAGAGAGATAATTGCAACGGGATTAGCCATTGTTTATAAAAGTTGCTGGGCCATTCAAGGAGCCCAAAATCCATTGAGGAAATTGGGCTTCCCTGTATTATGAAGGATCTCTATTGAGTTTTCCTATAAAAGACCAAATTTCGAAAAAGCCCTAACTTTAGGTCCAATCTCAATTATTTCTCAAATTTTTGTTTACTAAAAAGAAATTTCCAACTTTTACTCTAATTCCAAATTTGTCCGAAATTTCTTAATAGTCGGACGGTAATATAAATGCAAAGACTTAACCAAAAGAGTTGTTTGAACGCTTTATATTATTTCTACCCTCTCCAGTATAGTCAATACTCTATAACACCTCAAATTTTATGAACAATGATTTGCTATAGCACCTTGAAATCCTAGGTTTAGGTAATCCACAATATACAAACACGATCATAAACTTAAAACACCAAACTGGAGTGACTACTAATTGATTTGGATTATGTCAATTGGACATCTAAATGTATGTGAAAAGGAAATTGGTGTTTGAAAATCTACAAATCTTAAGTTGGGGATTCGATCACGCGTCAGATGAATTCACATCCGGCAATGATCTTTTAATTCAGTTTGAAATATATTATGACCATAAAAAAGATAAAAATGGCAATTACGATTTTCTGTGAAAAAATATAGAGGGACTACTGTTTGATTATCCTCACTAACAAAATTGTGAAAAAAGAAGAAGGAAAAAGTCATGGCCTTATCTTTCCTCCGACAAACCGACATCACCATTGAGAGAGAAAATCGAACTTTCTGTCGGTGAATATTCTTTTTTTTTCACCAGAAAAGCACAATAGGACTAATCAGTCACTTTCAATCTTTCTGGAATGCCAAAAAGAAGGATGTGGTGGAAGCATGCTCAAGCTCAATCTTATTTTATTCAAATAAAGTCACTGGAAAGGCAACTTTGATAATACATGATTCTGTAAAAAGATTACCGATCTGTTCTTGGTATTCATGATGACATAATCCGCTTGATGAGGATGAGAAATCAAACTAGATCTTTATGAGACCGTCTTGAATCATCCGCTTGAGATTCCAGGTATCGTCCTTGCACCTATAAGACCAATACGCCCACCCAAAAGTGGCACGCCCGTAAACATCTTGCTGAGCCTTGGCAAACTTTCCCGAATCCTCCTTTGTTTTCCCGTCCAATGTCGAGGTCCATTCCCCTGCAAAAAGCCAATTTAGCTCGCAAAATGTCATGACATGTATGTACTCTAGCGCACGCGTCATGTGTACCTGTATGCTCTATATTAAACATGCTCCTGTTGCTTTCTAACCACATGGTAGGACTCACCAACAAAGCTCAAGGAGCCGTTTGCCGGGGTTACGTTGCTCAGATCGGAAGCTCTTTCGTTATAGATGTAGTCAATGTTCTGCTGCAGACTCCACTGTTGAAACATCGGATCAAAGAGGTTGTAGTAATGCAGGTCGATGACGACTCGGCTCAAGCCTCTCACGAACTGAAGGAGCTCTTGCGAGTCGGCTGGTCCCAACCGGTTGGACATGATGACATAAGCATTCGAAGTGTGACTCCTCACGGCCTCGTAACCTAACTGGTAGTATTTAGTAAGATCCTCGTACGTGACACCTGGAGCTAGAGGCTCGTTCATCAGCTCGATCGCAACCAATGCCGGGTGGTTGCCATATCTACTTGACAATCATAAGGGAGAATGCTATGAAACATCTGATTATAAGATCTAGCATACTAAATATCAATACCAATTGTTGCGATTCATCAGCAATACTAAAGAGATATATGTCATGAGGGATTTGTTTAAATTGAGAACTCATCTGCCAGACCTTGCTGCTAGGAAGTCTATAACTTTCACGGTCTCCTCAATGTAAGAGTCACCCCATTCCAGAAATCCATCTCTCGATGCGCTATGAAATTGGCCGTTTTGAGATCCCGGAGCAGCGTGGAGATCAACTATTACCTTCATACCATGCTTCCTGCAAAAAGAAAAGTTCAATTGTTCAAGGTTAGACTCACAAGATTCTTGTAACTTCGATGGACCGACTTAAGCAAAGACCGGCTTCCTTTAAAGATCCTCCATTGCACACTTTCTGTTGGAGTTATTCAACTAAGATGTAAAAGTATCGAAAGTCGCTTACGCTGCCCATGTAAATGCGTTGTCCAGTGCATTCAGCGAGCCTCCCACAAAAGGCACTGGCGGCGCCGGATCATACGCAATCCACCATCCTACTGGAATCCTCACGGCAGTTAGACTATTGGCCGCCATAAATTCAAAGTCCTTCTCGGTAATGTAATTGTTCCAATGATCCTGCAGAGCAAATTTGTTCAGAGATTACTGATCTACTTAGTCACTGTATTTCTATTTCGTGCTTACTTTGCCACTAATTAATTAGGGATTACCCGTAGGTGTTTTGGGGCAGCACTGGGGCCATATGCATTTGTTATTTGGTATTCACCTTGTAAAACGAAGGTAATGTTCATTTCAAAGATCGATGGGTCATTGTCATCCCAACTCGAGCCTCCAGTATAATCTGCCGTCACTTCCGTCAGCGACTTTGCCTGATCATCCATACTATATTAGAGAAAATCACATAAATCAATGTGATTGTATCCAATTAATAACCGGGAATATGGGGACTCTATCGATTATCTTTGATCAGGAATTTTGGATGATGGAATGGAAATGCTTTTGTAATAAAACAGTTTCTTTCGATTAAGAGTAAAGTAATGTCGTTGCGGATATGACTGTTCCTTTCATTTTATGAGGCCTTGCCGTTGCAAAAAATGTGTTTATGGTTTATAGAGGACGTAAGTTTACTCGTCGTATTGCGTGGAGCGTCGCTGTTGTTTTTCAAGCAAACTAGGGGTGCTCATCACGTCCTCTCAGCGTCAAGAAAGTGCGGAAAGCGCCCATGTAAGACGTCACAGAACAGTAGATCTCAACACGAGTGCCATGCCGCGTTTCAACAAACACCATTGGACTGATGCATGACAGTTTCTTATTTTTATCAAACTCTACTTGGGTCTTGATCTTATATTAACGTGATGGGTGCAATAAATTAACAACAGATAGCTTCGTGTAATTTCTGCCGTGTAACTGGCAATGCAGACAAGAACTTTCTATGGTGCTGCGCTATTCTGCACAACAACGTAGTCCGGCGAAATTTGGACGGTCAGAGTGAAGAGATTATTGTCAACGATTTGATGACAAATCACCACCGACAGACCGTCTAATCGAAAACCACTCACTGTCAACCACTGTATGGGTTAGAACGAAATACTCGTGAAACCCTCTATGACACCGAAGATCAGTCATGTACACCATAATACCATAGTAACTGCAGAAGTCATAGAAGCTGGAACAGGGGAATTACCTGGAGAAACATCCCATTAGATGATTGAAATCGAACTCGATTGGGATTGTCCGGTTTCCTGATAATGTCGAAAGTCTCTGAGGCGCTCGGGTTACCAGAAACAGCGACAACCGTTCCTTGGCCTTGCAATCCGACAAATTGCTTGTTGAAAACTCTGAGGTTGAATTTTTTGTCGGAAATCCTCCACAGCTGCACCATAGGAAGTGAGCGAAAATTATGTTGGATGGCATGTGAATCTTTTGAGCTTGTCTAATGACGATTGTCAATTTGGTGAGACAGAAAGCCACACCCTGAAAGTTTCCCAGTCAGAGGGCTGATCGCGATTGGCGACAAGGGTGGCTCCGCCGCCGTTTTCAGCACACAGGAATTTCCCGAGCTTTGTCGACTTGAACTGCACTTGAGTCCCATCCTACCATTGAAACATAAGCAGGAAAATGCGATTTGGTTCATCTCATTGGAAGAGTGAAGTGATATTTTTATAGACCAAACAAATAACAGTGTATATGCACATACTGGGTGGGGGGAACAGAGTTCATATATACAGGTCGAACCAAGTTCATATTTGTATGTCAGAAATCTGGCAAAATGATGGAAAGAAATGTTTCGTTAGAAACAAGTTCTGTTGACATTTGGCATCTTAATTTGACAAAAGTTTACACCTCTCGTGTTAAAATCATGTGCTAGTACATATAGACATATGCCAAACAAGATCGTTTTGTAACTGTATCATTCTCAAATATCGTAAACATTAAACTGTATCTAGTGCAGGCATATGTCATATTGGACCTGAGAAGAAACTTTGCGATCATCCAACAATACTAATCACGAAACTATGATAAAAAAGCATGCTAGAGAAAGGATAATAACAATCTATGGAGCATTACCCGATAGCTCTTTTTATCTTTAAAAGCTTACCAAGAGCTGTCCTTTGAGTCCATCGAACCGAGAAGGCATCATCCACCCCTCGGTGACAAGCCAATTTCCGAGGTTCACAGCCTTGAGGGGCAAGTTGAACTCCGCGGTCTGGGCGACGATCGAGGGATAGAACACCCAAAGAGAACAAAGGAGCAGGAATGAATGGTGATGACAGGGCGCCATTTCTGGCTCGCTTCTTTGCTGTGACATTAAACGAGAGGGAGGGCCAACACATTTATAGACTTTTACCTAAAAGTCTTAAGGGTTAGAATAATGGTTTTGTGTTGACCCATATGAAGTAGAAATTTTATGTACTTACCAAATGCCTCATTTTACTCAAAAAAATTTCCCCAAAATAGAAATAGAAAAAACTATTTCTGAAAAAAAAAAAAAAACTTTTATCTATTCAAAAAACGTTGTCATGTGCAACCTATTTGCAAAAACTCACTCTACACGCTAAGATGAAGAATATTGCATTTGGTCTTAAGGCTATGGAGATTAGATCATTTGGACCGCTAATGACATGAGCTCCAAGATGGAACTCGCATGATTAATATTTCATATGATATATAGCCGTACGTTTTTGTGACATTCTGAAAATTCAATTCTGATTTCGATTGGATAAGTTAGCCCTTTCATCGACGCGCCTATAACGTTTTTCTCTAAGTTTGCCACTCATGAGATAACCGACTTATCGGTGAAGTCATTAAAGGATTTTAATGTAATAGACTTGAGAATTCAACTAGAAATCAACCGCTCGACCCCGCTAGTCCGCAAGGGTTATTATGGCACAATTAAAAATCGATCAAAGACCGAAGATGGGTCAATTTCGAGATGTGTGATTCAAGTGTGGGTGATTCTATCTTATTGCAAAATTCTCGTCGATCGGCACTAAACGATTTTCTGTCATTTTGGGTACCTTATGTCCATATTTGAAATTTTGAGATTTTCACGACCACAAAAAGTCGTCAATGTGTCGAAGAGGTACGTATGGTTCGAAGAAAATCAACCATGGGTCAATTGCACAAAAATTTCTAAAAGCTACTCGGTAGGTTAGATCACACTAAAACCGTGTCTGATTGAAATTAACAGCGAATTTGAATTCGATTTCAGAAATCGAAAGTTCTAACGTGTCATGAGTCATTCTATGAACGTTGACTCACCTTTTGAGGAATTTTTAGTGAGTTAGAGATTTTTACGGAAATCAATTCAAACGATTCGGAAAACGAACGGAAATTCGAATTAGCCAATTTGAATGAATTTTTGTCATTTGGTGTGAGTGAATTGGTGAAAGGAAATTTCATGGGCTTTTTCCACATCAAATCGGACCTCAATCGGAGAAGTTCATTCAGAAATCGGATTCAAGAAGAAAATGAAATAGAATTCGGATTTGAGAGAAATTCGTGAGATAGAGGGGTTGTCTCATTTTGGTCTTCAATGGGACTTCAAATTGTGCAAATTGATGTTAAAATTGGCTTAGGATGACCAATTATTCTTGTTGTGAAGCTGAGTAAAAATATAACTTGTTTTATTTAACTTCTCCTCCCCCTCATTGGTCCTTCTATTTTTCTCCATCCCTTTTGACAGCAAGAAGGACTTGCATTCTGCTGCTCTATCAAATTTCTCAGGTATTTACGTGCAAGTCTTGATGACAGTAGGCACGTGGACATTATCTTCAATGCGTTCTAGTTTGAGGGTCTCAAATGAGATGGGGGAAAGGAAACATCCAAGCTGCAAAATTCGGCACGGCCACATGCTTCGCGCGGATCTGCGCGGTTCCACGCCTTCTCTGTAGCTAGCAAATATGTCGGGGTTGTCCACAAGCTCTCTTATCTGCTAGCAGAGTGTTCAGCCAGTCGAGGCGAGCGGGAACAATTGTGACTATATCTATCTTGCCAGAGTTTTAGAAGCAATGTAGTTACATCAACGCCATACCGAGTTTTCATGCTGACAATGTTTTCTAACCCGTGTCCTCCCATTCAATCATGGATTTGAAACTTTTCAGGCTAAATTTGCAAAACTTCAAAATGTTTAAGATTAGATGGACACAAAAAGAAAAAAAAGATTTATAACTAAATTTGCACAATTAAAAGATTTATAACCGAATTGACCGCCCTAAATAGATTTATGACTTTTGGATAATTAATTTTTTTTTTTGTAATTTAATGTATGTAGAAGTAAGAGCTGCATTTGTTTCACTTCTCTTTCGGCTTAGACACTAATTTTTTTTTTTTGACCATTATATCTTGTGGAGTCCACCAATTCTCGTGCAACTCTATAAAAGTGATTTCTTTTTTATCTAGTCATTTGTTTCTTGTTTTTCCTTATGGGTCCCACTTTATTTCTTCTTCTTTCTTTTCACACCTTTGACGTCTGAGTTTGTTATTCACTTTTGCAAATCGTCTCTCTCGCAAGCCATTATCTTCCTTCTACACCTCCCACTTCTTATACTTCTTCTTCTCCCACAAATAAGCATTTGCAATCCTTAAAAGAACTGCTTTTTTCAACAATTTGTGCCCTCGTCATTCGCTACCAAAAGTATGGTCCTAGCGAAAGCCTCTTTTTTTTTTTAATTTTTTTTTCCTTTTTGGTTCTCTTGATCTCAAATCATGCTCTTTCCAATTGCTATTGAGTGTTTCTTGATATCTTTTCTTAAAAAGTGAATTTGAGTTTTGGATCGTAGAAATGCTTGATCATGGGTTTTGATCTTATGATTAGAGTGTAGCATGCATCAAAATAGTGCTTGTGAATTAACTGTGCAGTTACTTTATGGTTTGTAGTGTAGTTGCATCCTATAGACCGTTGCTCCCTCTAGGTTAGTTTCTTACTATGTTTCCATAAGTTATTTATCATTAATTTTGGGTTGCTGTGTTACTTCTAATTAATTGATATGTTGGAAATAATGACACAAGATAATCGAGAGATGATTTGCAAAATGAAAAGTGTAAGGAGAAAAAAAGAAAAATAAAAGAAAAATAAAAAGCATGAAATAAAAATAAAAACACTATAAGGTTTTACAAAAAGTGATGGATCCCATAAAGGATAATATGGTCAAAACAACAAAAGAAAGAGTGTCTAAACCAAAAGATGAGTGTAAAAAGTGCCGCCCAAAACTAAACGTAGATTTGTCCTTAGCAGCAATACATGGCGTTGGTTAATTTGCCAAAAGAGCTATTGATCAAGTCTTGTTTGCATATATCCATTTATAATTTGAAGAAATAATTAGTTAGAAAAAAAGGAAAAAAAAACCCAGCAAAATAATGTGAATTACTCTTCAAACAATCTTAGCAAAAGAAAAATACATACACATGTGCGCGCGTGAATAGGACACTTGATGATCACCTCTTTCAATTATTAACCTAACGTACTAAACCCACATGAATCCTGGCCCCATGCCCCGCCATTTTCTCCCCCACCCAATTTGTAAGGGGAAAATACTTACCGTTTGGGTTGGGGCCCGCTGCACCCCTCGCCCATTCATATGGGAATCTTTACTTAACACCATGGATACACACCAAAATAAAACAAACAAAAAGATTTTGATTCTCTAACTCTTTTGCAAAATGCGACGCTTGTCGTGATCGAAGATACGTCAAACACAATTAATTTCTTGGATCAATTTCTTGTCAATAATCACCATGAGAAGGCCATCGTCAATGACACCATGCATCAATCAAAGAGAATATGAAGTCAGTAAAACTCTCGGTATTCTCAATTCTCATTACGGGTAAAAGCCAACCTTAACAGCTAGCATATGAACTTATGTCATGTAAATCATATTAAAATGTCTTCAGATTGGACAACGGTAAAGAGCATTTCACAGCCACATCTCAGACACATTTTATCGAACAAGTTTCGTGCGTTGTATGAAAGATAAAACTGAGCATCAATGAATTCGGACTACAGTTACATCCACCCAGAAACAGCCTGCGATATGTCTAATCGTTAACATAGACTCAGAAAAAGTTGATTCGACCCTAATCTGAAACACGCTATCTCGGTTCTTCTCCTTCACCAGAAAAAAGCACAACAGGATAAGAGGGTTGTGTGGATTGATGACAGAAGCTTCGATCATCATTAAGGATCGAAGTCGCGGCCAAGGAACAGATCTCGAGCGAGACCTAGTCGCTTCACGACTTTAAGCCATGAACCCGAGCAAAACGGGGCGAGTTCTGTGTTACGTCAAAGGTCGGAACTGGTGAAGGAGGGATGGGTAGGAGCAGAGCCCTTCAGAGTACTCTGGTCAAGAAAACAAGGGCGAACAGAAGCCTTGGTGCGATTGCGGGAGGAGTGGGGTGACCAGCAGTGAAGAGCGGCGACGGCCGCGCGTCGTGAGGAAGAAGACCAACGGA
This sequence comes from Eucalyptus grandis, assembly GCF_016545825.1. NCBI lineage: Eukaryota > Viridiplantae > Streptophyta > Magnoliopsida > Myrtales > Myrtaceae > Eucalyptus > Eucalyptus grandis. The sequence goes on from NC_052620.1 coordinate 9,957,715, forward strand.
GCGGGGTCGAGAAAGAGAGACGAAAGGGAGGAGAGGACGGATTGGACGTGGGCTGGAGAAGAGACAGGCCGAGCGGGTTGCTGGGTCGCGGGCTGGGCCCAAGCGGGCCGCTAACCAGCCCGATTCAATTTTTCTTTTCTTTTCTTTTCTTTTTCCTTTTTTAACAAGGAGATATGGTTCGCCGGACCAGCAAAATTAAGTTTCAACAATTACCCACTACTTTATCTTCATCAAGTGACCACTTAATTCATACGCTTATAATAACTATTTGTCGCATATCAGCTCAATTAAATAATCACTCAATTCCTAAAACGACCGGGTCTTTTCTCTATGAAGGTGAAAAGAAGTAGCCTATATTATATAATCACTCAATTCCCAAAGACACCGACGATCGTGCACATACGTCGTGTGTGCCTCGACATTGGCCTATATATTAAACCAAAAGCGAGATTTGCTTTTTCATGGTTTTAATATTATCCCTTGAACAAAGAAAAGAAATAAGTTCCCATAAGAAACAAGTATAAAATTTTAAATTGGAAGTTAATATCTTTAGACTTGAATTCTATTCACTAAAAAAAATTGGAGAACTCGATGGTTACCAATGAACAGTTACTCACAAAGGATGCCCTTGCCATGGCTTCGTGCAACAAAGAAGAGAACCCACCATCTCTCGGTTTTGTTCCCATAATTAGATCAAATAGGCCTGTAAGATTGACATTCATTATTTGTTTTCTACTTAATTTGAATCTTGCGATTTTTGCACATTTCGCTTTTTCCTTATAATCCGAAACATTCGAAACCCTCATAGCATGTGCATTTTAACATGTACATACAATTCTTCCTTTGGTTGAATGCATAAAGGATGATGGAGGAGTTTTTAGAGCATCCATTCTAGATGGGCATTGTCAAATTAGTGCTAGAAAGTTGAACTTTATTAATTGTTTTTACTTTCAATATTATATCAAGGATGTAATAGGACTTTTCTACATATCTAAGATATGGAAGTCTTCTCCGCTTTTCTTGAAAGGCATATTGGTAAAGGTTATGGTGGTAATTTTCATTTCATAGATATGCGTAACTCTTGTAATCACCATTTGGTATACAACTTTGAATAATTCATAACATTGCCGGACTATGACGGCAAGTTTCATTTTATAGAAAATACAGGGACTTGTAGAATTCCATATCTTTTGGTCGAGCACAATGCCTCTAAGATAGCGGTGCACTTAATTAGAATTGTTAAGAAGTCAAAGTCTTCATCAAATGTCGTTGTTGGGGTCAAAGTCTTTGGTGAGATTTATTTGGGTGTGGAAAATTCTTAGTGCCATAGAATTTCTTCCTTGGCTAAACACAAAAAGGATGGTGGAAGAGTTTTCAGGGCATCCATTTTAGATGGGTATTGACAAATTAGTGCTATAATGTATTACTTGTTTTCACTTGGAATATCATATCTAGCATGAAATATGATTTTTCTACATATACACGATGCGGAATCATTCTCCACTTTTTTTTTAATGACGAGTTAGTCAAGTTTATGGCGGAAATTCTCATTTCATAGAAACACGTGGCTTTGGTTACTACCGTCTGGTAGACGAAATTGAATTACTCGTAATGAAGAAAACAATCATTTATGAACATTTTCCAGTAAAATAATCTTGAATCTCTAATACCCCTGTTTACTATTGTAGGTACAAGTCCAAAATCTACTATTCATTATTTGTTTTCTACTTAATTTGAATCTTGCGATTTCTACACATTTCGTTTTTTCCTTTTAAATCCCAAACATTCGAAACCCTCATAACGTGTGCATATTAACATGCAAATACAACTCTTCCTTGGCCAAACGCATAAAGGACAGGTGAGATGATAGGTACAAGTCCAAGATCTACTATTCATTATTTGTTTTTTACTTAATTTGAATCTTGCGATTTCTGCACATTTCGTTTTTTCCTTTTAAATTCGAAACATTCGAAACCCTCATGATGTGTGCATATTAATATGTACATACAACTCTTCATTGGTTGAACGCATAAAGGACAATAGAGGAGTTTTCAGAGCATCCATTCTAGATGAGCATTGTCAAATTAGTGCTAGAAAGTTGAACTTTATTAACTGTTTTTACCTGCAATATCATATCAAGCATGGAATATGATTTTTCTACATATCCAAGATATGTAAGCCTTCTCCGCTTTTCTTGAAAGGCATATTGGTAAAGTTTATAATGGCAATTTTCATTTTATAGATATGCGTGACTCTGGTAATCACCGTTCGGTATACAACTTTGAATAATTCATAATATTGCATGACTATGGTGGCAATTATCATTATATAGAAAATAGAGGGACTTGTAGAATTCCATGTTTTTTGGTCGAGCACAATGCCTCTAAGATAGCAATGCACTTAATTAGAATCATTATTGGGGTCAAAGTCTTTGGTGGGGTTTATTTGGATGTGGAAAATTTTTAGTGCCATAGAATTTCTTCCTTGGCTAAATGCTAAAAGGACAGTGGAAGAGTTTTCACGGCATCCATTCTAGATGGGCATTGACAAATTAGTGCTAGAATATTGAACTTTATTAATTGTTTTAACTTGAAATATCATATCTAGCATGGAATAGGATTGTTCTACATGTACACGATGTGGAAGCCTTCTCCACCTTTTTTGAATGACAAGTTAGTCAAGTCTATGGCGGCAATTCTCATTTCATAGAAATGCATGGCTCTGGTTACTACCGTCTGGTAGATGAAATTAAATAATCCGTAATGAAGAAAATAATCATTTATGAACATTTTCCGGTAAAAAAAAACCTTGAATCTCTAATACCCTTATTTATTATTGTAGACAATTGAGATGATAGGGACAAGTCCAAGATCTACTATTCATTATTTGTTTTCTATTTAATTTGAATATTGCAATTTCTGCACATTTCCTTTTTTTCCTTTTAAATCCGAAACATTTGAAACCCTCATAGTGTGTGCATATTAACATGTACATACAACTCTTCCTTGGCTGAATGAATAAAGGATGGTGGATGAGATTTCAGAGCATCCATTCTAGATGGGCATTGTCAAATTAATGCTAGAAAGTTGAACTTTATTAATTCTTTTTATTTGCAATATCATATCAAGCACGAAATAGGATTTTCTACATATCCAAGATATAAAAGCCTTCTCCGCTTTTCTTGAAAGGCATATTGGTCAAGTTTATGGTGGCAATTTTCATTTCATAGATATGCATGACTCTGGTAATCACTTTTTGGTATACAACTTTGAATAATTCATAACATTGCGTGAATATGATGACAATTTTCATCATATAAAAAATAGAGACTTGTAGAATTCCATGTTTTTTAGTCGAGCACGATGCCTCTAAGATAGCCATGCACTTAATTAGAATCGTTAAGAAGTCAAAGTCTTCATCAAAGTCTTTGTTGGGGTTTAATTGGGTGTTGAAAATTCTTACTGCCATAAAATTTCTTCCTTGGCTAAACACAAAAAGAACGGTGGAAAAGTTTTCAAGACATCCATTCTAGATGGGCATTGACAAATTAGTGCTAGGATGTTGAACTTTATTAATTGTTTTTACTTGAAATATCATATCTAGCATGAAATCAGATTTTTCTACATGTACACTATGCGGAAGCCTTCCCCACTTTGGGCCCGTTTGGTTCGACTTTTGGGGAATGCATTTGCCAAAATGCAAATACCTTTGGCTCAAGGGGGTTTTCCGAAATGCAAATACCGTTTGGTAAAATTTGCATTAAAATGCAACTTTGGCCAAAATACCGTTTGGTAAAATTTGTATTTGTAAATGACTTTTATGAAATTAAAAAAAAAAAAAAATTATATTTTCTTTTTTGAAGTCCGGCCACCGGACCGTCGGATCCGGCGCCGGATGGCCGGATCGGTCGCTTGGGTCGTGCGACCTCGGGCGCCGTCCCGGGGTCGTGCGACCCCAACGGCCGTCGCGCGGGGTCGCGCGACCCAGCAACGGCCGACCGGGTCGCGCGACCCCGGGCGGCCGTCGCCGGGTTGCTCGACCCCGGCGACGGCCGACCTGGTCGCGCGACCCCGAGCCGGGCGACCGTCGCCTGGGTCGCGCGACCTCGGCGGCCACAGGTCACGCGATTCGGGCGACAGCCGCGCCCGGTTCGCGCGACCCGGCATCCCCTGAGGTTCGACGACGGCCGCCGGCGGTTGCCGGCGCGAGCGACCCCTTGGCCGGCGGTCGTCGGCCTCCGATCGACTTCTCTCCGGTGAAGATGAACAGTAGAAGTTGCATTTCGAAAATGCAACTTCCCAATGGACCTATCCCCTCCATTCCCCTAAAGCCCCTTCAAGCCCTTTGGAGATGCAATTGCATCTCCCCAAAGTCCCCAAAATATTGAACCAAACACTACCCGCTTTTGCCCAAACCCCTTTAGAGGCCAAAAGCCCCTTCTAAATGCCGAACCAAACGGGGCCTTTCTCTGAATGACAAGATAGTCAAGTTTATTGTGGCAAATCTCATTTCATAGAAACGCGTGGCTCTAGTTACTACCGTCTGGTAGACAAAATTGAATAATCCGTCATGAAGAAAATAGTCATTTATGAACATTTTCCAGTAAAATAGCCTCGAACTTCTAATACCCCTATTTACTATTGTAGACAAGTGAGATGATAGGTACAGGTCCAAGATCTACTATTCAGCTGCAAGTAAAAGATGCAATCTCTGAATGACATTTCAAGCCGATGACTTTTCCATTCCTTGATCTACATGGCGCACAATTAAATTGGACATCTTCTCAACAATTTCATGGTCCATGAAATCTTATACCTTCTGCTTTGGCTTCTTCATCCATTTGACTTCCATTTTCTCCATCTTTCTCACAGTTCTCGCAAGCCATTCGAGTCTTCTAGTTTCACATGAAATGGATGCTATGGAGATTCTAATTACAATTCTCAATTAAGATAAACTGATGAAATATCTTTTAAGTTTGATAAAATGCTTGTCAAGTATGTTACAATTACAAAAACTAACAACACAAGTGATGATATTGAGGTTCCATACAAGGGCGTCCTCGATTACTTCCAATCCTGCATTTTTGTTCATACTTTCATATGCCGTGTAAAAAAAAAAAATTCCTCATAAACTTCATTCGGAGTATCAGAAAGGATGATGGACACGAGTGTTGCAGAGGTCGAAAGAGATTGAGAATCTCGATCAGTTTCAGTAACCATCAAAGGATGAAGTTGTTCACAAGATTCTGTCCATTGGAATGAAGTTGCGTATGATAAAATTATTTTAGAAATGGGTCTGGTCTCATGGTTCCAGTACACAGCGTGGGCCAAAAATACGATTGGGCCTACGAAAGCAAGCCCAACCCAAATACATTAAGTCGACTCATAAAATTGAGGACCAGGCCCAACTCACTTAGACTAAATCAAGCCCAAAATTACCAAACCCGCTCAAGCCCACCTATTCAAAGCCCATTCGAAGGGCAACAAAAAATGGAAACGACGAGCTTTAAACAAAGCCAGCAACATTCATACGTGACGCTACGGAAAATCCAAGAGATCGAGAGCATTGGACTTAGCTTTAATGGTCAATGTCCTCAACGCGAACGTGAGCTCTCGAGATGATGCAGCGACGGCAACAACAGCGTCCGAAACAACTGCTCATTCCCGCATTCAGCTGCAACCATGGCGATGATCTGGATCGCCAAATCCGACTCGCAATTTGACTCGACTCAGCTTCCCGGTCATGCTCCTAAAGGTTCACGATAGGGCTTGCTTAAAAATTGAAAGGACAAGTCCACCAAGTCCGAGCACGGGTGTAAAAGTGAAACCTCTCTCGGACAATATGTCAAACAGAACGTGCGTCACTCAAAATCGCCGTTTCATCTCAACTCTCCCATCAAGCCAAAAGAATCAGTGAACTCACCACCCTCACTTGAACCTTGAAATCATGTACAATCTCGAAGGAGATGATATGGCTCCAAGCTAAGCCTCGCGTGGAGAGCGGAGGGAGGACAGCAGAGAGAGATTCCGCTCGGCTTCATTTTCTGAAGACTTGGACCAAACTTCATCCGAACGAGAGAAAACCAGAAACCCAAGAGACAGTTTCGTGACTAAAAGCTCAGAAAGGTCGTGTTGATCCCTTCCGACGAGGCGAAATCTGCGATTGGACAAACTACGGCCAGCGACATAGAGGTGGAATAGAATGGAGGTGATTTAGAGTTGAGGCAAGCGCCTGTGAGCTGGAGGTAAGCTTCCGGTGATGAACTGAGTGGCGACGTCAAACCAGAGGAAGAAGTTGCGGTGGCCGACAACCCTATTGTAGGAGGAGAATTGAGAACCGAGAAAGGAATTCTCGCCAGCCGTCGCTGTGAGCGAGAAGTGACGGCACAAGCGGGGAGGAGTGATGATCGAGCGACCGATTACGAACGACCGTGCTGAGGGAAGAGCTGCCGGTGGCCGCAAGTCGATGAGAGCCACGAGCAGGAGAGAATAAGAGCCCCCAAGAGCGAATTCTCCTCTCTTCCCTAAACGCGTGTGCGCGTTTTCCCTTCGGGAAAATAAAATTGAGCATCAACGAACTCGGATCACATCCACCCAAAAACAGTCCGGGATACGTCTAATCGTTAACATAGACTCGGAAAAAGTTGAGTCGATCTTAATCCAAAACATGCTATTTCATTTCGGCTATTCTCCTTCATCAGAAAAAAAAAGTATAACAGGGTAAGAGCGTTGCATTGTTAATGGACAGAAATGAAGCTGCGAATAGCAACTGGATCAACGACGGAAGCTCCGATCATCGTTAAGGATCAGAGTCACGGCCAACGAACATATCTTAAGCGAGACCTAGTCGCTTCAGAACCTTAGGCCATGAATCCGAGCAGAAGGGAGCAAGTTCAATGTTACGTCGAAGGTCGGAACTGGTGAAGGTGCATGGATAGGAGACGAGCTATTCAGAGTACTCTGGTCAAGAAAACAGGGGCGAATAGAAGCCTTGGTGCGATTGCAGGAGAAGTGGGATGACGAGCAGTGAAGAGCGGCGACGGCTGTGTGTCCTGAGGCGGAAGACCAACGGAGCAGGGCGAGAAAGAGAGAAGAAAGGGAGGAGAAGCCGGGTCGGAGAGAGACAGGCCGAGCAGGTGCAGGGTCGCGGCTGGGCCCAAGAGGGCTGGGTCAAACCGGCCTGATTCAATTTTTTCTTTTCTTTTTTCAAGTAAAGATGGTTCGCCAAACCGGCAAAAACTAGCAAAATTAGGTTTCGACAACTACCTGCTACTTTCTTTTCATCAAGTGACCACTCAATTCACACATCTATAATAACTATTCATCACATATCAACTTAATTAAGTAATCACTCAATTCTTGAAAAAACTTATTCTTTTCTCTACAAAGGTAAAAAGAAGTAGCCTACGCAATTCCTAAAGACACCGGCGATCACAAGCACTCGTTGTGTGTACCTCGACCTGGCCTATATAACAAACCAAAAGCGAATCATGTCTCACTTTTCTTATGGTTTCCATATTATCCCTTGAAAAAAGGAAAGAAATAAGTTCCCACAAGAAGCAAGGATAAATTAGATCTTATTTTGTTCACTTGGATGAGACTATACTTAAATGATAAAAAGGCCATAATAATAAACATGTAATCGGTCCCATGACACCTCAACAGATTTACTCATCATATAACAATGCAGAGAATGAATAGTCGAGATTCTCATTTTTTATAAGATCTACGAGCGTTTCTCATCCACTTCTTTCTCATATTAGCTCATTTCCTTTCAAGCAACCCTGCGAGCCATTCAAAATTTCTAGATCCAAGAACAATGTATCCTAAAGAGACTCTAGCTACGGTTCCACATCCATAACCCATCAATATGGATGTCCACTCAAACCAGCCTCCGTGCCTTGTATCATTTTCTTGAAGAATGGTTACTGGTGGAATTTCTCGTGGACTGTTTGTGCATGTCTTTGGCAATGGAAATCCGTATAGTCTAGGATTCATGGCAAATGAGTCGCTCTTGAATGTGTTGAATTGCCTTCCTTGAGGAATAGGTCCGATGAGCTTATTCTCTGAGAGGTTCAAGAATGCAAGATACGTCAAATCCGCTAGTTCTTGAGGAATCCTTCCAATGAACTTGTTTGAAGAGAGGTCTAGTCATTCAAGTTCCGTCAAATTGCCAGTAGACAAAGGGATATAGCCTATGAGATTGTTGTGGAAAAAGTTTAGCCCTTTGAGCGACTTTAGGTTTCCAATATCCATGGGAAGCTCCCCAACAAAATGGTTGCTCGATAAGTCGATACTTGTGAAAACAGTTAGAATTTTCACCAACCGTATCTCCAGTCATTTCATGGTCACCGTGATTGAATTTTGATAATTATCATCTCCCATATACTGCAGCTTGCCTCGTCTTTTATCCTAATTCATCATGGCAGTAAGCTTCATAATATATCTAATGGGTAAAGCACCTCTCAGATTGTTGTTGGACAGGTCGAAGATGTGCAATTTAGAAAGCGAGCTTCTCTAGGACTACTTATGAAGCCATGGAACATGTTGGACCTCAAAACAAGAACCTGTAGCTTGAGAAGGGTTCCCAACCACTCGGGGAATGTATCCTCGATTCTATTGTTGCCAAGATCCAAAACTTCCAAATTTTCACAACGTAGCAAGAATCGTGGCAATGTCCCTTCAAATCAATTTTGACTAAAGTCAATAGTCCTTAAGTTGCTGTCTTCAGCAAATTTTCTAGGGATCACACCGTGAATCATGTTCATGCGGAGGTTGAGGATCGAGAGATTTTTGATAAAGTTCATCAAGCACTCTGGCAAGGTACCCATCAAACTATTATAGGACAAGTCAAGGACTCTGAGCTCAGTGGCATTGCATATCAAAGGGGAAACCTTTCCACCAATCTTGTTGTTTGCACTAAAATAGAATCGAGTGGTGGGTGGTGGAATTGGAAGAGAACCTTCAAATCTATTGTTGGATAGATCAAGCGTCACCAGATTCAATCGATGGAGAAAATATTCTTCAAGCCATTGACCCCCTAAATTATTGTTAGATATGGAAAAATAATAAAAGCATGGAGGGAACAAATGGAGCAAATAAAGGATCGATTTGACCATGGAATTCATTGAACTGAAGAGCGATGAACTGTAATGAGGGGGCTTCTAGCAACCACTTCGGAAAAGGACGTGTGGACTCCTAGAGTGCCACAACTTTGCACAAAGGGACATTTAAGTGCCATAACTTACGAAAGGTACACTTAAGTGCCAAAATCGGAGCAAAATTGATCACTTGAGTGTCAATCCGGCCAAATTGCTTACGTGGCATTTTTCGGCGATTTCTGGCGACTTCTTTTACTGATGTGGCAAATGTTTTTTTTTTATAAAAAAAAAAAAGCCAACGTGGACAACAAAAACGACATCGTCCATCCACATTGAGTGCGCTGACCTGAACGACATCGTTAGGTCATTGTGCACTGACCTAAACGTCGTTCCTCCCCGTCTGCGTTCACAATAGATCTCAGGCCCTTCTCTTCGTCGTCGTTCATGCCCAGAGCTGGTCATCGGTCGCCGTCGTCAGTCGCCATTGTTGGTCGCCGTCGCCGCTCACCGCTCACCATTGTTGGTCATCATCACCACTCACCATCGTCACTTGTCCAAGTTCGACCCTTTCTCCCCCTCCCCTGTGATGAAATTAAGGCTCGATTATTTAATTAGGGCTTGCTCGATTATTTTATTAGGGCTCGATTATTTTATTACAGCTTCAATGGAATTTGTGTTGATACACTTCAACTGAAACTTGCTGACATCACACATAGAGACTAGATTTCTCATTATTTTCATGAATTTTTCTTTCAAGTCAATGTCAGAGTATGCTTTGATTGTTGAGTCACTAGCTATGTATCTCTTTAAGAGCATCCTAATAAAGCAGGTGACTAATGCATCTCCGAGAAGAAAATTAAGTCCTTGAACCACCCTGCTTGTGAGGCTGTATAGGGTATGTCCTTGAACCACCCTGCTTGTGAAGCTGTCTAGGGTATGTTTATCAATCCAAAATCCTGAATGAGAACATAACAACTGTAGGTAGAATTTTATTGGTAAAGTTACAAACTAAGAAAAAGTTTCAAGCATGAAGAATAAGAACTTGAAAGGGTATTAAAGCATGTTTTTGTGAAGCTATTTCCTGGAATTGGCTCTGCAGCTTGCGTCAGTCTTCTTTGAGAAAGGTATTGCCTGCTTGTCCAAATTTGTTATGGGTTAGGATAGTCTAAGACTTTGGAGTGATCTGTCTGTGCTTCATTTTCTCTTTGTTTTTCTTTAACTTTAGCGACATAAAATGCTTCCAAGTTTAGTTGTTCTAATTTTAGTTTAAAATTCTAAAGGAATTTGTAGGAGTCAGCGGCTGTGATTTGATTAAGTTGATGTCAGAGTATGCTTTGATTTGCTTAAGTTGATGTACATTCTCTCACATCGCAAGTTTAGTGCAGTAGACAAAATTGCTTGGGCTGTGATTGCTGTGGGGACCTGTGCTTATTGTGGGGACCTCTGTTTTTTGTTAATATTTTAAAGGAAGGGAAGTTAAATAATTAAAGTGCCGACCTCTTTTTTGGCTGTCATGTAGGGGCATATTGTTAGTGTGGGAACCTCTATTTACTAAAGTCCATGAGAGTGGGGGGACTCCCATGTGCAATTGTCTAGTGGTCCCAAAAACTAATGATTATTTTTCTTGTTCTTGGTGCAGGAATGGCTCATGACAGGGATTATGTTGCCGTTATAGTTTGCTACGATGGGGAATTTGTGATTAGGGAGGATGAGTGGGAGTATGAGGGTGGAAATGAGGGCACTATCTTTGAGGATATAAAGAATGCATCTTATATAGGATTTCTTAGGAATATAAAGACTTATTTGCCTTGTAAAGTTTAGAAGTTGCTGTATTGTATTTCTGGGAAAGACTTAAGAGATGGTTTGAGATACTTAAAAGATGATAATGGTCTTAGGGATGTTCTATACTATTATCTTCATGGTGAAGAGGTAAAAATATTTGTTGAGTACAATAGTGAAACTGAGGATGAAGATGATGATGGAGAGAGCACCGAAGTAGCACAAAAAGGAGATGGTATTCAAGGTAGTACTGACGTTAGGGTCGAAGGAGGGCTGGATAGATATGATGGACATGAGAGAAGCGTAGATGCAATTCACCAAAGTGATGATGACATAGGTGATGTCACAATCTCTATATTAGATTGGGAAGTAGCTGAATCAATTGATGATGATGATAGAGGGTTGCTTGCTGAAAATTTTATAAGTGATGATGACGATGAGGAGCTTGTACAGTCAAGAATACAGCGAAGGAATTTTTTGACAGCTAAGTTTGCAGCTTTGCAAGTAGCTGATGAAGTTCCAAACAGACCCGAAGGCCCTACAGATGCTGGTGCTGCTGGCGAGGAGACTGATTATGAAGAAAGCGTTGAGAATGCTACTTCCCAGGATGAGCTTGAAGAATATGAAGGACCTGTGCATAGAAGGAAAATGAAAAGTAAGTTTTCTTCTTATGATCCATCTGTTGCCTCTCCTACTTTGTCAGTAGGCATGAAAATTCATGATGCGAAACAATTTAGAGAAGCTATACTGAAGAACTCCATTGCTGCATAAAGGAACATTGACTTTGTTAGAAACACTAAAACTTTTGTAAGAGCTAGGTGTTCATAGCAAAATTGTCCATGGAAGATCTATGGCGCATTTGTTAGGAGAAGTGGATCTTTCCATATTAGAGCTTACTAAAAGGAACATACTTGTTCCATTAATTTTGAGAATAAAGGGTAACAAATGCATAGTTGTCGAAGCACTTCTTTGAATTGATTAAGCCGATGCCTTAGATGAATACTACTCAGTTCAGGATGCTAGTGAAGGAGCATGTAGGCATCAATATATCCAGGAATCAATGTAAAAAATCGAAGCAAAAGCTAATGAAGATACTCATTGGTCAGTACAGCGGTGAATATGGACAGTTGTGGGACTATGCTTGGGAGTGTAGGCTGCAAAATCCTGGAAGTAGAGTGTATATAGAGGATGTGGAGAGACCACTTCCTGATGTTGGGACGAAGTTCGATAAATTATATGTTTGCTTCGATGCATGCAAACGAGGATTTTTATCTGGTTGTAGATGGATTATAGGATTGGACGGGTGTTTTTTGAAAGGCTTGTGCAAAGAAGAATTGCTGGCCGCAATTGGAAGAGATGCAAACAACCAAATGTTTCCCCTGGCTTGGGCTATTGTGAAGGTAGAGAACAAGGACAATTAGTCTTGGTTCCTCAAAAATTTGATGACTGATTTGGAGATAACAAATGGGGCAAAATGGGCATTCATGAGCGACCAACAAAAGGTAATGTTTGCTTTTTAAAAAATTTGGTCACTTGTGTAAGTCATCAATTTGTGTAAGTCATATCATATTTTGCATATATGATCAATTTGATATAACTACTAGATCTTAGAGGGAATCTTCTACAATTTCACACCCAAATATTACCTTTTGATCTCGTGTAATCGTTACTCATTATAACTTGATTATTTTTATACACAGGTAGAAATATCACTCATAAGGAACCCATTTGAAAAACTATTATGTACAATATTTAAATAGTTAGTGAACATGTTATATCACGGAATCACCGAAGGCGGTGATAGATTTAGCCGATTGACTTGTATGATACTACTTTTCATATATATATTTTTTTTAAAAAGGGCAAAGAAAATCAGTATAATAAATTGATATCAAATATAGGACAAAATGGAGATTCAATCAAAATGCATCATGAGTTGTCTTCGACCTTTTTCCACCATTGCGGGAAACTCATCCATCTTCAACAATCGCTTCTCAGCTAGTGAATCATTTTAATTCCTTTTGTGATTATTTTCTTCAAAAACAGCTAAAACTAGTTACTCTATCGATATCTATCTTTTACGTAATATTTATAAAAATTTTGATCTTGAGCACTTCATGCAAATTATACATCATGCTATAATTTATCAGAAAAAAAAAAAGTTGCATTGTCTTTTCTTTTTAGCCATCAAGTTATCTTTTAGCAACTGGTCACTTCAAACATACTTAAAATTATATTTGGGAGTATTTTACAAAAAGATAATGAAGAGAGATAATTGCAACGGGATTAGTCATTGTTTATAAAAGTTGCTCGGCCATTCAAGGAGCCCAAAATCCATTGAGGAAATTGGGCTTCCCTATATTATGAAGGATCTCTATTGAGTATTCCTATAAAGGACCAAATTTCGAAAAAGCCCTAACTTTAGGTCCAATCTCAATTATTTCTCAAATTTTTGTTTACTAAAAAGAAATTTCCAACTTTTACTCTAATTCCAAATTTATCCAAAATTTCTTAATAGTTGGACGGTAATGTAGATGCAAAGATTTAACCAAAAGAGTTGTTTGAACTACTCTATAACACCTCAAATTTTATGAACTACAATTCGCTATATAGCACCTTGAAATCCTAGGTTTAGGTAATCCACAATATACAAACACGATCATAAACTTAAAACACCAAATTGGAGTTACTACTAATTGATTTGGATTATGTCAATTGGACATCTAAATGTATGTGATAAGGAAATTGGTGTTTGAAAATCTACAAATCTTAAGTTGGGGATTCGATGACGCATCAGATGGATTCACATCCGGCAATGATCTTTTAATTCAGTTTGAAATATATTATGACCATAAAAAAGATAAAAATGGCAATTACGATTTTCTGTGAAAAAAATATAGAGGGACTACTGTTTGATTATCCTCACTAACAAAATTGTGAAAAAAAAGAAGGAAAAAGTCATGGCCTTATCTTTCCTCCGACAAACCGACATCACCATTGAGAGAAAATCGAACTTTCTGTCGGTGAATATTCTTTTTTTCACCAGAAAAGCACAATAGGACTAATCAGTCACTTTCAATCTTTCTGGAATGCCAAAAGAAGGATGTGGTGGAAGCATGCTCAAGCTCAATCTTATTTTATTCAAATAAAGTCACTGGAAAGGCAACTTTGATAATACATGATTCTGTAAAAAGATTACCGATCTGTTCTTGGTATTCATGATGACATAATCCGCTTGATGAGGATGAGAAATCAAACTAGATCTTTATGAGACCGTCTTGAATCATCCGCTTGAGATTCCAGGTATCGTCCTTGCACCTATAAGACCAATACGCCCACCCAAAAGTGGCACGCCCGTAAACATCTTGCTGAGCCTTGGCAAACTTTCCCGAATCCTCCTTTGTTTTCCCGTCCAATGTCGAGGTCCATTCCCCTGCAAAAAGCCAATTTAGCTCGCAAAATGTCATGACATGTATGTACTCTAGCGCACGCGTCATGTGTACCTGTATGCTCTATATTAAACATGCTCCTGTTGCTTTCTAACCACATGGTAGGACTCACCAACAAAGCTCAAGGAGCCGTTTGCCGGGGTTACGTTGCTCAGATCGGAAGCTCTTTCGTTATAGATGTAGTCAATGTTCTGCTGCAGACTCCACTGTTGAAACATCGGATCAAAGAGGTTGTAGTAATGCACGTCGATGACGACTCGGCTGAAGCCTCTCACGAACTGAAGGAGCTCTTGCGAGTCGGCTGACAACCGGTTGGACATGATGACATAAGCATTCGGAGTGTGACTCCTCACGGCCTCGTAACCTAACCGGTAGTATTTAGTAAGATCCTCAAACTTGACACCCGGAGCTTGAGGCTCGTTCATCAGCTCAATCGCAACCAATGCCGGGTGGTTGCCATATCTACTTGACAATTAAGGGAGAATGCTATGAAACATCTGATTATAAGATCTAGCATACTAAATATCAATACCAATGGTTGCGATTCATCAGCAATACTAAAGAGATATTTGTCATGAGGGATTTGTTTAAATTGAGAACTCATCTGCCAGACCTTGCTGCTAGGAAGTCTATAACTTTCACGGTCTCCTCAATGTGAGAGTCACCCCATTCCAGAAATCCATCTCTCGATGCGCTATGAAATTGGCCGTTTTGAGATCCCGGAGCAGCGTGGAGATCAACTATTACCTTCATACCATGCTTCCTGCAAAAAGAAAAATTCAATTATTCAAGGTTAGACTCACAAGAATCTTGTAACTTCGATGGACCGACTTAAGCAAAGACTGGCTTCCTATAAAGATCCTCCACTGCACACTTTCTGTTGGAGTTATTCAACTAAGATGTAAAAGTAGCGAAAGTTGCGTACGCTGCCCATGTAAATGCGTTGTCCAGTGCATTCAGCGAGCCTCCCACAAAAGGCACTGGCGGCGCCGGATCATACGCAATCCACCATCCTACTGGAATCCTCACGGCAGTTAGACTATTGGCCGCCATAAATTCAAAGTCCTGCTCAGTAATGTAACTGTTCCAATGATCCTGCAGAGCAAATTTGTTCAGAGATTACTGATCTACTTAGTCAATGTATTACCATTTCGTGCTTACTTTGCCACTAATTAATTAAGGATTACCCGTAGGTGTTTTGGGGCAGCACTGGGGCCATATCCATTTGTTATTTGGTATTCACCTTGTAAACCGCCGACAATGTTCATTTCAAAGATCGATGGGTCATTGTCATCCCAACTCGAGCCTCAGTATAATCTGCCGTCACTTCCGTCAGCGACTTTGCCTGATCATCCATACTATATTAGAGAAAATCACATAAATCAATGTGATTGTATCCAATTAATAACCGGGGAATATGGGGACTCTATCGATTATCTTTGATCAGGAATTTTGGATGATGGAATGGAAATGCTTTTGTAATCAAACAGTTTCTTTCGATTAAGAGTAAAGTAATGTCGTTGCGGATATGACTGTTTCTTTCATTTTATGAGGCCTTGCCGTTGCAAAAATGTGTTTATGGTTTATAGAGGACGTAAGTTTACTCGTCGTATTGCGTGGAGTGTCGCTGTTGTTTTTCAAGCAAACTAGGGGTGCTCATCACGTCCTCTCAGCGTCAAGAAAGTGCGGAAAGCGCCCATGTAAGACGTCACAGAACAGTAGATCTCAACGCGAGTGCCATGCGACGTCACAGAACAGTAGATCTCAACACGAGTGCCATGCCGCGTTTCATACAAACACCATTGGACTAATGCATGACAGTTTCTTATTTTTATCAAAGTCTACTTGGGTCTTGATCTTATATTAACGTGATGGGTGCAATAAATTAACAACAGATAGCTTCGTCTAATTTCTGCCGTGTAACTGGCAATGCAGACAAGAACTTTCTATGGTGCTGCGCTATTCTGCACAACAACGTAGTCCTGCGAAATTTGGACGGTCAGAGTGAAGAGATTATTGTCAACGATTTGATGACAAATCACCACCGACAGACCGTCAAATCGAAAACCACTCACTGTCAACCACTGTATGGGTTAGAACGAAATAGTCGTGAAACCCTCTATGACACCGAAGATCAGTCATGTACACCATAATACCATAGTAACTGCAGAAGTCATAGAAGCTGGAACAGGGGAATTACCTGGAGAAACATCCCATTAGATGCTTGAAATCGAACTCGATTGGGATTGTCCGGTTTCCTGATAATGTCGAAAGTCTCTGAGGCGCTCGGGTTACCAGAAACAGCGACAACCGTTGTTCCTTGGCCTTGCAATCCCACAAATTGCCTGTTGAAAACTCTGAGGTTGAATTTTTGTCGGAAATCCTCCACAGCTGCACCATAGGAAGTGAGCGAAAATTATGTTGGATGGCATGTGAATCTTTTGAGCTTGTCTAATGACGATTGTCAATTTGGTGAGACCGAAAGCCACACCCTGAAAGTTTCCCAGTCAGAGGGCTGATCGCGATTGGCGACAAGGGTGGCTCCGCCGCCGTTTTCAGCACACAGGAATTTCCCCAGTTTTGTCGACTTGAACTGCACTTGAGTCCCATCCTACCATTGAAACATAAGCAGGAAAATGGGATTTGGTTCATCTCATTGAAAGAGTGAAGTGATATTTGTATAGACCAAACAAATAACAGTGTATATGCACACACTGGGTGGGGGGAACAGAGTTCATATATACAGGTCGAACCAAGTTCATATTTGTATGTCAGAAATCTGGCAAAATGATGGAAAGAAATGTTTCGTTAGAAACAAGTTCTGTTGACATTTGGCATCTTAATTTGACAAAAGTTTACACCTCTCGTGTTAAAATCATGTGCTAGTACATATAGACATATGCCAAACAAGATCGTTTTGTAACTGTATCATTCTCAAATATCTTAAACATTAAACTGTATCTAGCGCAAGCATATGTCATATTGGACCTGAGAAGAAACTTTGCGATCATCCGATAATACTAATCACGAAACTATGATAAAAAAGCATAAAAAAGCATGCTAGAGAAAATATAATAACAATCTTTGGAGCATTACCCGATACGCTCTTTTTATCTTTAAAAGCTTACCAAGAGCTGTCCTTTGAGTCCATCGAACCGAGAAGGCATCATCCACCCCTCGGTGACAAGCCAATTTCCGAGGTTCACAGCCTTGAGGGGCAAGTTGAACTCCACGGTCTGGGCGAGGATCAAGGGACAGAACACCCAGAGAGAAAAAAGGAGCAGGAATGAATGGTGATAACAGGGCGCCATTTCTGGCTCGCTTCTTTGCTGTGACATTAAACGAGAGGGAGGGCCAACACATTTATAGACTAAAAGTCTTCAGGGTTAGAATAATGGTTTTGTGTTGACTTGACCCATTTGAGTGGAGATCCGTGATTGATGTCTATTATGCAAAAACTCACTCTACACGCTAAGATAAAGAATATTGCATTTGGTCTTAAGACTATGGAGATTAGATCATTTGGACCGTTGATGACATGAGCTCCAAGATGGAACTCGCATGATTAATATGTCAGATGATATATAGCCCGATGTTTTGTAAATCATGGAATATCTTCTTTCTTTTTTTAATCCAAAACACAAGTGTGACTCCCTACTACCTAGAACTCCATGCCTAGAGGGCTCATCAAACTATTGACTCCAAACTTTGAACCTATGCAAGTACCTTGATTTAGAATAGTTTACACACAGTTTAAGTTTCCTCCAATTCCTCCATCGAAAATCTCTCAACACCCCATTGGAAATCTCTCAAGAATCAAGTACCCAAGTGGTTTTCAAGTCTATAATTTAGAAAAATAGAAAAAGAAAGGAGAAAAAACTGCATATGAGGATAAAGGATGAGGATCATGGATTGTTATTGCATGAGCTCGGCATATATGACCTAGAGCACAAGGACTGTCAGATCATATGAAACTCATGTGCAATTCACCTCATCTAACGGTGCATTTGAATTGGGCTTGCATGCACCAGACCATGCCTGAACCTTTCACTCATCATACGTGGTGGTGGACCTCTTGCATTAAATGAGGCTAGCACACCCTATAAAGCTATGCCATAAGCATAAAGTATTCAATGCCTTTTTAGTATCGCAGCAGGATGCACCATATGGTTAAGACAGAATATGCACTATAGCCCACTTCTCTTGCAAGAAACCAATGACACTTGCTGGATCCTCCATTGCTCCGAGGCCGGTTGAATGGGTCGAAGGCGTGTGCTCGAAGGCGTGCGGTCCTTCAAGAGCATCATCCGACCATTGAGCTTGATCAAAGGCATCATTACGTGCCGTGGGGGATGGGAGGGACGGTGCGTGAGTGCTGATGCAAGAAGTCCACAGCCATCCATTTTGTTCTAGTCTTTGCGTGGAGGATCGTTTTGTGGTTAGTAATTTCTTAGAGGAGAACAGGAAAAACGAAAAAAGGAAAGAAACAAGGAAGAATTGCTATTCCAAAGTCAAAAGTGGGCCGAGGAGAAAAGGAACAGGCACTCACCACATCGCGACGAGATTTTGAGGGTTCTGGGAAGAAGGCAAGGATTTGATAGAGCACATGGAAGGAGAGAAAAGGAACAGGAACCCGCTACTCGCTAGCGACGTGGGCCGGACAATGCTTGTTTTTGCATTGCAGTCGTATTGATTACAATGTCATCACAAGAATCTTTCGGTACAACTGCTTTGGCGAGCGAATCAATTCGTTTGAGTTTTAAGTTAAGTCTGCCTTATCGAGTTTCGATTTCACTTTCTAAATTTGTTCTATGTTCATATTATTTTCTTGCGTCGTGTTAGGGATTGCCACCATGGCTGCATGTTGGATTTTGACGCTTTAGATTGTGTTGTGGGATAATGCACCAAAAGTCCTAAATCCAAAACATTTTAATTTAGGGTTAATATCACGAAAAATCCAAAACTAGTATACATATGATAAATTCACCAAAAACTAATCACTGAGATTCGCTCCGGTGGCCACCCTTTCAACGTGGAAGGGGGATGTGAGGGGTTCAAATCCCCACATTCTCAGAGGGGGGTGGGGTGAGAACACGTAAGTTTTAATAGTGGGTTTCAACTCCCACGCCCTACAAGAGGCAAGGTAAAAGTCTGAAAGTGAGTGTAGAATAGGAATAGAATACGACCGACCAAAAAAAAAAATTCACCAAAAACTAATTTTTTTACCATAAAAAAAAAAAAAAAATCCAAGACTAGTACACTTATGACAAATTTACTACAAATCTACCAAAAACTTCAAATTGATACATTTGTAATAAATTTATCATCCATTTGGAGTAATACCACAAAAACCCACAAACCAGTATAATTATGACAAACGGAAAATAAAATCCCAAAATGGTGTACTCATTAACTATCACGTGCCATCCAATTTAGCAATTTGATGGTTAAACTTAATGGAAACTGACAAAAGATAAATTTGTCACAAATATACCAATTTATGAATTTTTGTAATATAAAGAATTAGTTTGAAGTAAAATGATCATAATGTGCTAATTTGGAGGTTTTTTTTTTTTTTTTTTATAGTATTAACTCTTTAATTTATTCAATTAAGTCTTGGACCTTTTTCTTAAAAAAGTACGATCAAAATCTTTCGATGAATAATCACATGAAATTGCCTACATGTCACTAAGAAATAACAAATAAGTATATTGGAAGCCCTAAAATTGGTCATAGAAATGTAATTGAGTTCTAAAATTTCCAAAAATACAATTAAATCATAAATCTTGTCAAAAGTGCAATTGAGTCCTAAATTTTTTTTAAAATATAATCAAATCCTCAAACTAATCAAGTTGGTCTAATCAAAGTTATTATGTTGATTGCACTTTTTAAAAGTTTAAAGACTTTATCACACTTTCAAAATAAGTTTTAGGACATGATTACACTTTTTGAAAATTTAAGACTCAATTACACTTCCGTGACAAGTTTTAGGATTTCCAGTGCATTTATCCCAAAATAACCTATATGACATCCTTAAATTTCACTTTTCAACATAAGTTTTAGGACCTAATTATATTTTTAATATATTTTTAGGAATTAATTGAACCGAATGAATATTTTAAGACTTAATACCTTTTTAGGACTTGTTGACAATTGTATTGTTACAATCTTACCATTCAACTATGTTCTTATTTGTGTAAGTCATATCATCTTTTGCATAAATGATCAATTTGATATAACTACTAGATCTTAGAGGGAATCTTCTACAGTTTCATACCCAAATATTACTTTTTGATCTCATGTAGTCGTTACTCATTATAACTTGATTATTTTTATACACAGATAGAATTATCACTCATAGGGAACCCATTTGAAAAACTATTATGTGCAATATTTAAATAGTTAGTGAACATATCATATCACGGATTCACCGAAAGCGGTGATAGATTTAGCCGATTGACTTGTATGATACTAGTTTTCATATTTAAAAAAAAAAAAAAAATACGGCAAAGAAAATCAGTATAATAAATTGATATTAAATATAGGACAAAATAGAGATTCAATCAAAATGCATCATGAGTTGTCTTCGACCCTTTTCCATTGCGGGAAACTCATCCATCTTCAACAATCGCTTCTCAGCTAGTGAATAATTTTAATTCCTTTTGTGATTGTTTTCTTCAAAAACAGCTAAAACTAGTTACTCTATCGATATTTATCTTTGACTTAATATTTATAAAAATTAATTTTGATCTTGAACATTTCATGCAAATTATACATCATGCTATAATTTATTAGAAAAAAAAGTTACATTGTCTTTTCTTTTCAGCCATCAAG
Organism: Eucalyptus grandis; assembly: GCF_016545825.1. Lineage (NCBI taxonomy): Eukaryota > Viridiplantae > Streptophyta > Magnoliopsida > Myrtales > Myrtaceae > Eucalyptus > Eucalyptus grandis. The sequence goes on from NC_052620.1 coordinate 9,978,877, forward strand.
TTATCTTTTAGCAACTGATCACTTCAAGCATACTTAAAATTATATTTGGGAATATTTTACAAAAAGAAAATGAAGAGAGATAATTGCAACGGGATTAGCCATTGTTTATAAAAGTTGCTCGGCCATTCAAGGATCCCAAAATCCATTGAGGAAATTGGGCTTCCCTGTAATGAAGGATCTCTATTGAGTATTTCTATAAAGGACCACATTTCAAAAGAGCCCTAACTTTAGGTCCAATCTCAATTATTTCTCGAATTTTTGTTTACTAAAAAGAAATTTCCAACTTTTACTCTAATTCCAAATTTGTCCAAAATTTCTTAATAGTGGGATGGTAATGTAGATGCAAAGACTTAACCAAAAGAGTTGTTTGAACCCTTTATATTATTTCTAACCTCTCCAATATGGTCACTACTCTATAACACCTCAAATTTTATGAACTACGATTTGCCAACTGATAGCACCTTGAAATTCTAGGTTTAGGTAATCGACAATATACAAACACAATCATAATCTTAAAACACCAAATTGGAGTTACTTCTAATTAATTTGGATTAGGTCAATTGGACATCTAAATGCATGTGAAAAGGAAATTGGTGTTTGAAAATCTACAGATCTTAAGTTGGGGACTCGATGACGCATCGGATGGATTCACATCCTGCAGTGATCTTTTTAATTCAATTTAAAATATATTAGGACCATATAAAAGATAAAAATGACAATTATGATTTTCTGTGAAAAAAAAAAATAGAAGGACTATTGTTTGATTATCCTAACTAACAAAATTGTGTCTGACCAAAAAAAAAGAGAAGAAGTCATGGCCTTATCTTTCCTCCGACAAACCGACATCACCATCGAGAGAGAAAATCGAACTTTCTGTCGGTGAATATTCTTTTTTTCAGCAGAATAGGACAAGAGGGCTATTCAGTCACTTTCAATCTTTCTGGAATGCCAAAAAGAAGGATGTGGTGGAAGCATGCTCAAGCTCAATCTTATTTTATTCAAATAAAGTCACTGGAAAGGCAACTTTGATAATACATGATTCTGTAAAAGATTACCGATCTGTTCTTGGTATTCATGATGATATAATCCGCTTGATGAGGATGAGAAATCAAACTAGATCTTTATGAGACCGTCTTGAATCATCCGCTTGAGATTCCAGGTATCGTCCTTGCACCTATAAGACCAATACGCCCACCCAAAAGTGGCACGCCCGTAAACATCTTGCTGAGCCTTGGCAAACTTTCCCGAATCCTCCTTTGTTGCCCCGTCGAAGGCCAATGCCGAGGTCCATTCCCCTGCAAAAACCAATTTAGCTCGCAAATGTCATTACATGTATGTGCTCTAGCACACGCGTCATGTGTACCTGTATGCTCTATATTAAACATGCTCCCGTTGCTTTCTAACCACACGGTAGGACTCACCAACAAAGCTCAAGGAGCTGTTTTCCGGGGTTACGTTGCTCAGATCGGAAGCTCTTTTGTTATAGATGTAGTCAATGTTCTGCTGCAGATTCCACTGTTGAAACATCTGATTAAAGAGGTTGTAGTAATGCACGTCGATGACGACTCGGCTCAAGCCTCTCACGAACTAAAGGAGCTCTCGAGGGTCGGCTGGTCCCAACCGGTTGGACATGATGACATAAGCATTCAGAGTGTGACTTCTCACGGCATCATAACCTAACCGGTAGTATTTAGTAAGATCCTCCAACTTGACACCCGGAGTTAGAGGCTCGTTCATCAGCTCGATCGCAACCAATGCCGGGTGGTTGCCATATCCACTTGACAATCATAAGGGAGAATGCTATGAAACATCCTGATTATAAGATCTAGCATACTAAATATCAATACCAATTGTTGCGATTCATGAGCAATACTAAAGAGATATATGTCATGAGGGATTTGTTTAAATCGAGAACTCATCTGCCAGACCTTGCTGCTAGGAAGTCTATAACTTTCACGGTCTCCTCAATGTGAGAGTCACCCCATTCCAGATATCCATCTCTCGATGCGCTATGAGCTTCGCCGTTTTGAGATCCTGGAGCAGCGTGGAGATCAACTATTACCTTCATACCATGCTTCCTGCAAAAAGAAAAATCCAATTGTTCAAGGTTAGACTCACAAGATTCTTGTAACTTCGATGGACCGACTTAAGCAAAGACTGGCTTCCTATAAAGATCCTCCACTGCACACTTTCTGTTGGAGTTATTCAACTAAGATGTAAAAGTATCGAAAGTCGCTTACGCTGCCCATGTAAATGCGTTGTCCAGTGCATTCAGCGAGCCTCCCACAAAAGGCGCTGGCGGCACCCGATCATACCAAATCCACCATCCTACTGGAATCCTCACGGCAGTTAGACTATTGGCCGCCATAAATTCAAAGTCCTGCTCGGTAATGTAATTGTTCCAATGATCCTGCAGAGCAAATTTGTTTAGAGATTACTGATCCATTTAGTCACTGTATTACTATTTCATGCTTACTTTGCCACTAATTAATTGGGGATTACCCGTAGGAGTTTTGGGGCAGCACTGGGGCCATATCCATTTGTTATTTGGTATTCACCTTGTAAAACGAAGGTAATGTTCATTTCAAAGATCGATGGGTCATTGTCATCCCAACTCGAGCCTCCAGTATAATCTGCCGTCACTTCCGTCAGCGACTTTGCCTGATCATCCATACTATATTAGAGAAAATCACATAAATCAATGTGATTGTATCCAATTAATAACCGGGAATATGGGGACTCTATCGATTATCTTTGATCAGGAATTTTGGATGATGGAATGGAAATGCTTTTGTAATAAAACAGTTTCTTTCGATTAAGAGTAAAGTAATGTCGTTGCGGATATGACTGTTCCTTTCATTTTATGAGGCCTTGCCGTTGCAAAAATGTGTTTATGGTTTATAGAGGACGTAAGTTTACTCGTCGTATTGCGTGGAGCGTCGCTGTTGTTTTTCAAGCAAACTAGGGGTGCTCATCACGTCCTCTCAGCGTCAAGAAAGTGCGGAAAGCGCCCATGTAAGACGTCACAGAACAGTAGATCTCAACGCGAGTGCCATGCGACGTCACAGAACAGTAGATCTCAACACGAGTGCCATGCCGCGTTTCATACAAACACCATTGGACTAATGCATGACAGTTTCTTATTTTTATCAAAGTCTACTTGGGTCTTGATCTAATATTAACGTGATGGGTGCAATAAATTAACAACAGATAGCTTCGTCTAATTTCTGCCGTGTAACTGGCAATGCAGACAAGAACTTTCTATGGTGCTGCGCTATTCTGCACAACAACGTAGTCCTGCGAAATTTGGACGGTCAGAGTGAAGAGATTATTGTCAACGATTTGATGACAAATCACCACCGACAGACCGTCAAATCGAAAACCACTCACTGTCAACCACTGTATGGGTTAGAATGAAATAGTCGTGAAACCCTCTATGACACCGAAGATCAGTCATGTACACCATAATACCATAGTAACTGCAGAAGTCATAGAAGCTGGAACAGGGGAATTACCTGGAAACATCCCATTAGATGCTTGAAATCGAACTCGATTGGGATTGTCCGGTTTCCTGATAATGTCGAAAGTCTCTGAGGCGCTCGGGTTACCAGAAACAGCGACAACCGTTGTTCCTTGGCCTTGCAATCCCACAAATTGCTTGTTGAAAACTCTGAGGTTGAATTTTTTGTCGGAAATCCTCCACAGCTGCACCATAGGAAGTGAGCGAAAATTATGTTGGATGGCATGTGAATCTTTTGAGCTTGTCTAATGACGATTGTCAATTTGGTGAGACCGAAAGCCACACCCTGAAAGTTTCCCAGTCAGAGGGCTGATCGCGATTGGCGACAAGGGTGGCTCCGCCGCCGTTTTCAGCACACAGGAATTTCCCGAGCTTTGTCGACTTGAACTGCACTTGAGTCCCATCCTACCATTGAAACATAAGCAGGAAAATGGGATTTGGTTCATCTCATTGGAAGAGTGAAGTGATATTTTTATAGACCAAACAAATAACAGTGTATATGCACATACTGGGTGGGGGGAACAGAGTTCATATATACAGGTCGAACCAAGTTCATATTTGTATGTCAGAAATCTGGCAAAATGATGGAAAGAAATGTTTCGTTAGAAACAAGTTCTGTTGACATTTGGCATCTTAATTTGACAAAGTTTACACCTCTCGTGTTAAAATCATGTGCTAGTACATATAGACATATGCCAAACAAGATCGTTTTGTAACTGTATCATTCTCAAATATCTTAAACATTAAACTGTATCTAGTGCAGGCATATGTCATATTGGACCTGAGAAGAAACTTTGCGATCATCCAACAATACTAATCACGAAACTATGATAAAAAGCATGCTAGAGAAAGGATAATAACAATCTATGGAGCATTACCCGATAGCTCTTTTTCTCTTTAAAAAGCTTACCAAGAGCTGTCCTTTGAGTCCATCGAACCGAGAAGGCATCATCCACCCTCGGTGACAAGCCAATTTCCGAGGTTCACAGCCTTGAGGGGCAAGTTGAACTCCGCGGTCTGGGCGAGGATCGAGGGATAGAACACCCAAAGAGAACAAAGGAGCAGGAATGAATGGTGATGACAGGGCGCCATTTCTGGCTCGCTTCTTTGCTGTGACATTAAACGAGAGGGAGGGCCAACACATTTATAGACTTTTACCTAAAAGTCTTAAGGGTTAGAATAATGGTTTTGTGTTGACCCATATGAAGTAGAAATTTTATGTACTTACCAAATACCTCATTTTACTCAAAAAAATTTCCCCAAAATAGAAATAGAAAAAAAAACTATTTCTGAAAAAAAAAAAATTTATCCAGTCAAAAAACGTTGTCATGTGCAACCTATTTTGCAAAAACTCACTCTACACGCTAAGATGAAGAATATTGCATTTGGTCTTAAGGCTATGGAGATTAGATCATTTGGACCGCTAATGACATGAGCTCCAAGATGGAACTCGCATGATTAATATTTCATATGATATATAGCCAGACGTTTTTTGTGACATTCTGAAAATTCAATTCTGATTTCGATTGGATAAGTTAGGCCTTTCATCGACGCGCCTATAACGTTTTTCTCTAAGTTTGCCACTCATGAGATAACTGACTTATCAGGTGAAGTCATTAAAGGATTTTAATGTAATAGACTTGAGAATTCAACTAGAAATCAACTGCTCGACCGTGCTAATCTGCAAGGGTTATTATGGCACAATTAAAAATCGATCAAAGACCGAAGATGGGTCAATTCGACTGAGATGTGTGATTCAAGTGTGGGTGATTCTACCTTATTGCAAAATTCTCGTCGATCGGCACTAAACTGATTTTCTGTCATTTTGGGTACCTTATGTCCATATTTGAAATTTTGAGATTTTCACGACCACAAAAATTCGTCAATGTGTCGAAGAGGTATGTATGGTTCGAAGAAAATCAATCATGGGTCAATTGCACAAAAAATTTCTAAATGCTACTCGGTAGGCTAGATCACACTAAAACCGTGTCTGATTGAAATTAACAGCGAATTTGAATTCGATTTCAGAAATCGAAAGTTCTAACGTGTCATGAGTCATTCTATGAACGTTGACTCACCTTTTGAGGAATTTTTAGTGAGTTAGAGATTTTTACGGAAATCAATTCAAACGATTCGGAAAACGAACGGAAATTTGAATTAGCCAATTTGAATGGATTTTTGACATCTGGTGTGAGTGAATTGGTGAAAGGAAATTTCATGGGCTTTTTCCACATCAAATCGGACATCAATCGGAGAAGTTCATTCATAAATCGGATTCCAAGAAAAATGAAATAGAATTCGGATTTGAGAGAAATTCGTGAGATAGAGGGGCTGTCTCATTTTGGTCTTCAATGGGACTTCAAATTGTGCAAATTGATGTTAAAATTGGCTTAGGATGACCAATTATTCTTGTTGTGAAGCTGAGTAAAAATATAACTTGTTTTATTTAACTTCTCCTCCCCCTCATTGGTCCTTCTATTTTTTTCCATCCCTTTTGACAGCAAGAAGGACTTGCATTCTGCTGCTCTATCAAATTTCTCAGGTATTTACGTGCAAGTCTTGATGACAGTAGGCACGTGGACATTATCTTCAATGCGTTCTAGTTTGAGGGTCTCAAATGAGATGGGGAAAGGAAACATCCAAGCTGCAAAATTCGGCACGGCCACATGCTTCGCGCGGATCTGCGCGGTTCCACGCCTTCTCTGTAGCTAGCAAATATGTCGGGGTTGTCCACAAGCTCTCTTATCTGCTAGCAGAGTGTTCAGCCAGTCGAGGCGAGCGGGAACAATTGTGACTATATCTATCTTGCCAGAGTTTTAGAAGCAATGTAGTTACATCAACGCCATACCGAGTTTTCATGCTGACAATGTTTTCTAACCCGTGTCCTCCCATTCAATCATGGATTTGAAACTTTTCAGGCTAAATTTGCAAAACTTCAAAATGTTTAAGATTAGATGGACACAAAAAGAAAAAAAAAAGATTTATAACTAAATTTGCACAATTAAAAGATTTATAACCGAATTGACCGCCCTAAATAGATTTATGACTTTTTGGATAATTAATTTTTTTTTTTTGTAATTTAATGTATGTAGAAGTAAGAGCTGCATTTGTTTCACTTCTCTTTCGGCTTAGACACTAATTTTTTTTTTTTTTGACCATATTATATCTTGTGGAGTCCACCAATTCTCGTGCAACTCTATAAAAGTGATTTCTTTTTTATCTAGTCATTTGTTTCTTGTTTTTCCTTATGGGTCTCACTTTATTTCTTCTTCTTTCTTTTCACACCTTTGACATCTCAGTTTGTTATTCACTTTTGCAAATCGTCTCTCTCGCAAGCCATTATCTTCCTTCTACACCTCCCACTTCTTATACTTCTTCTTCTCCCACAAATAAGCATTTGCAATCCTTAAAAGAACTGCTTATTTCAACAATTTGTGCCCTCGTCATTCGCTACCAAAAGTATGGTCCTAGCGAAAGCCTCTTTTTTTCTTTTTTTTTTCCTTTTTGGTTCTCTTGATCTCAAATCATGCTCTTTCCAATCGCTATTGAGTGTTTCTTGATATCTTTTCTTAAAAAGTGAATTTTAGTTTTGGATCGTAGAAATGCTTGATCATGGGTTTCGATCTTATGATTAGAGTGTAGCATGCATCAAAATAGTGCTTGTGAATTAACTGTGCAGTTACTTTATGGTTTGTAGTGTAGTTGCATCCTATAGACCGTTGCTCCCTCTAGGTTAGTTTCTTACTATGTTTCCATAAGTTATTTATCATTAGTTTTGGGTTGCTGTGTTACTTCTAATTAATTGATATGTTGGAAATAATGACACAAGATAATCGAGAGATGATTTGCAAAATGAAAAGTGTAAGGAGAAAAAAGAAAAATAAAAGAAAAATAAAAAGCATGAAATAAAAATAAAAACACTATAAGGTTTAACAAAAAGTGACGGATCCCATAAAGGATAATATGGTCAAAACAACAAAAAGAAAGAGTGTCTAAACCAAAAGATGAGTGTAAAAAGTGCCGCCCAAAACTAAACGTAGATTTGTCCTTAGCAGCAATACATGGCATTGGTTAATTTGCCAAAAGAGCTATTGATCAAGTCTTGTTTGCATATATCCATTTATAATTTGAAGAAATAATTAGTTAGAAAAAAAAAAGAAAAAAAAACCCAGCAAAATAATGTGAATACTCTTCAAACAATCTTAGCAAAAGAAAAAATACATACACATGTGCGCGCGTGAATAGGACACTTGATGATCACCTCTTTCAATTATTAACCTAACGTACTAAACCCACATGAATCCTGGCCCCATGCCCCGCCATTTTCTCCCCACCCAATTTGTAAGGGGAAAATACTTACCGTTTGGGTTGGGGCCCGCTGCACCCCTCGCCCATTCATATGGGAATCTTTACTTAACACCATGGATACACACCAAAATAAAACAAACAAAAAGATTTTGATTCTCTAACTCTTTTGCAAAATGCGATGCTTGTCGTGATCGAAGAGACGTCAAACAGAATTAATTTCTTGGATCAATTTCTCGTCAATAATCACCATGAGAAGGCCATCGTCAATGACACCATGCATCAATCAAAGAGAATATGAAGTCAGTAAAACTCTCGGTATTCTCAATTCTCATTACGGGTCAAAGCTAACCTTAACAGCTAGCATATGAACTTATGTCATGTAAATCATATTAAAATGTCTTCAGATTGGACAACGGTAAAGAGCATTTCACAGCCACGTCTCAGACACATTTTATCGAACAAGTTTCGTGCGTTGTATGAAAGATAAAACTGAGCATCAATGAATTCGGACTACAATTACATCCACCCAGAAACAGCCTGCGATATGTCTAATCGTTAACATAGACTCAGAAAAAGTTGATTCGACCCTAATCTGAAACACGCTATCTCGGCTCTTCTCCTTCACCAGAAAAAAGCACAACAGGATAAGAGGGTTGTGTGGATTGATGACAGAAGCTTCGATCATCATTAAGGATCGAAGTCGCGGCCAAGGAACAGATCTCGAGCGAGACCTAGTCGCTTCACGACTTTAAGCCATGAACCCGAGCAGAACGGGGCGAGTTCTCGTGTTACGTCAAGGTCGGAACTGGTGAAGGAGGGATGGGTAGGAGCAGAGCCCTTCGAGTACTCGGTCAAGAAAACAAGGGCGAACAGAAGCCTTGGTGCGATTGCGGGAGGAGTGGGGTGACCAGCAGTGAAGAGCAGCGACGGCCGCGCGTCGTGAGGAAGAAGACCAACGGTGAGCGGGGTCGAGAAAGAGAGACGAAAGGGAGAAGAGGATGGATTGGACGTGGGCTAGAGAAGAGACAGGCCGAGCGGGTTGCTAGGTCGCGGGCTGGGCCCAAGCGGGCTGCTAAGGCTGTGCATGGTAACCTTCCTCAGCCCAAAAATTTCTATTCTTCTCTTCCCGGAACAAAAAAAGAATAGAAACCTTGTTTGATAACGGCAATTTAGTTTTTGTTCCCGGGAACAAAAAGTTAGCCCGGAATGGTTTTGGAATAGAAATGAGAAGTAAAAAAGTTGCTTCTTGTTCCCGGGAACAAGTTTAAGAAATAAGTGAATTTTTTTTTTCTTTTATTCTTCTCTTGCTAACCGCCATTGACCGCCGTTGACTGCCGCCCGCCGCCGCCGCCGGCCGACCGCACCGCCGCTGTCGCCGAGGCCGACCGACCGTCGCCGCCGGTCGCCGCCGGCCGACCGACCGCCGCTGCCGGCCGACCGACCGCCCGCTGCCGCCCGGTTGCGGAGGCCGACCGATCGCCGCCGCCCGGCCGGCCGTCACCGCCGCCGGTGGCCGGTGGCCGACCGTTCTTTGCCGCCATCGCCGGAGAGGCCGATCGACCGCCGCCACCACCAGCCGTCGCCGGTCGCCACCGATCGGCGACGTGCGGCAGCAGCGGCGTCCGGCGGTGGCGGCGGTCTACCGGCAAAAAAATAAATAAATAAATATAAAAAAGAAACTGTTTTTTACCAAACGCATTTCTATTCTTTTTCTATTTTTAGAGTAAAAATTTTGTGTAGTTACCAAACGGGTTTTTTTTTACATATAAATTCTTCCCCATAATAGAAATAGAAAAGAACTATTTCTGAAAAGAAATTGTTCCCCGGCCAATAAATGTTACCATGCACAGCCTAACCAGCCCGATTCAATTTTTCTTTTCTTTTCTTTTCTTTTTCCTTTTTTAACAAGGAGATATGGTTCGCCGGACCAGCAAAATTAAGTTTCAACAATTACCCACTACTTTCTCTTCATCAAGTGACCACTTAATTCATATGCTTATAATAACTATTTGTCACATATCAGCTCAATTAAATAATCACTCAATTCCTAAAACGACCGGGTCTTTTCTCTATGAAGGTGAAAAGAAGTAGCCTATATTAAATAATCACTCAATTCCCAAGGGCACCGACGATCACGCACATACGTCGTGTGTGCCTCAACATTGGCCTATATATTAAACCAAAAGCGAGATTTGCTTTTTCATGGTTTAATATTATCCCTTGAACAAAGAAAAGAAATAAGTTCCCACAAGAAACAAGTATAAAATTTTAAATTGGAAGTTAATATCTTTAGAATTGAATTCTATTCACTAAAAAAATTGGAGAACTCGATGGGTACCTATGAACTCACAAAGGATGCCCTTGCCATGGCTTCGTGCAACAAAGAAGAGAACCCACCATATCTCGGTTTTGTTCCCATAATTAGATCAAATAGGCCTGTAAGATTGACATTCATTATTTGTTTTCTACTTAATTTGAATCTTGCGATTTTTGCACATTTCGCTTTTTTCCTTATAAATCCGAAACATTCGAAACCCTCATAGCATGTGCATTTTAACATGTACATATAATTCTTCCTTGGTTGAATGCATAAAGGATGATGAAGGAGTTTTTAGAGCATCCATTCTAGATGGGAATTGTCAAATTAGTGCTAGAAAGTTGAACTTTATTAATTGTTTTTACTTTCAATATTATATCAAGGATGTAATAGGACTTTTCTACATATCTAAGATATGGAAGTCTTCTCCGCTTTTCTTGAAAGGCATATTGGTAAAGTTTATGGTGGCAATTTTCATTTCATAGATATGCGTAACTCTTGTAACCACCATTTGGTATACAACTTTGAATAATTCATAACATTGTCGGACTATGACGGCAAGTTTCACTATATAGAAAATACAGGGACTTGTAGAATTCCATATTTTTTGGTCGAGCACAACGCCTCTAAGATAGCGGTGCACTTAATTAGAATTGTTAAGAAGTCAAAGTCTTCATCAAATGTCGTTGTTGGGGTCAAAGTCTTTGGTGAGATTTATTTGGGTGTGGAAAATTCTTAGTGCCATAGAATTTCCTCCTTGGCTAAATGCAAAAAGGATGGTGGAAGAGTTTTCAGGGCGTCCATTTTAGATGGGTATTGACAAATTAGTGCTATAATGTATTAATTATTTTCACTTGGAATATCATATCTAGCATGAAATATGATTTTTCTACATATACACGATGCGGAAGCCTTCTCCACTTTTTTTGAATGACGAGTTAGTCAAGTCTATGGTGGAAATTCTCATTTCATAGAAACACGTGGCTCTGGTTACTACCGTCACGGGTAGACGAAATTGAATTACTCGTAATGAAGAAAACGATCATTTATGAACATTTTCCAGTAAAATAATCTTGAATCTCTAATACCCCTGTTTACTATTGTAGGTACAAGTCCAAAATCTACTATTCATTATTTGTTTTCTACTTAATTTGAATCTTGCGATTTCTACACATTTCGTTTTTTCCTTTTAAATCCCAAACATTCGAAACCCTCATAATGTGTGCATATTAACATGCACATACAACTCTTCCTTGGCCAAACGCATAAAGGACGGTGGATGAGTTTTCAAAGCATCCATTCTAGATTAGCATTATCAAATTAGTGCTAGAATGTTGAATTTTATTAGCAATATCATATCAAGCATGGAATATGATTTTTTTTCATATCCAAGATATGGAAGCCTTCTTCGCTTTTCTCGAAAGGCATATTGGTCAAGTTTATGGTGGCAACTTTCATTTCATAGACATGCGTGACTCTGGTAATCATTGTTCGGCATACAACTTGAATAATTCATAACATTGCGTGACTATGATGACAATTTTCATTATATAGAAAATACAGGGACTTGTAGAATTCCATGTTTTTTGGTAGCGCACAGCGCCTCTAAGATAGCGGTGCACTTAATTAGAATCATTAAGAAGTCAAAGTCTTTATCAAATGTCCTTGTTGGGGTCAAAGTTCTTGGTGGGGTTTACTTGGGGGGAAATTTTCAAATAAGGACCCAAAGTGTCATCTTTTTTCTCAAAAGAAGACTTAAAGTGAAGTTTGTCTCAAATAAGGACCCAAAGCGCCATCATTTTCTCAAAAGAGGACCTGAAGTGAAGTTTGTCTCAAAGAAAGACCTAAAGTAGTCATTTAGTCTCAAAGAAAGACCTAAAGTAGTCATTTAGTCTCAAAGGAGGACCTCACTCACCGGCCGGTGAATAGATGCATCTTCGATGTATATCCGGTGGCCTAATTATGATATTTTCGTCCAATTTTTTTTTTTTCATTTTTGGTTGCCCTGTTCATTGTTTTCTTCATCTGATGTTCACTTCTTCTTGCCCAGACCAAGAACACCAGACTTGGGGAAAGGTTAGCGAGCACCGGCCAATGGTAAGGGCCGGCGAGGGCTCGACGCCTATCACCGGCAGTGAGCAAGGGCTCGACACCCATCGCTGACAGCGGGTGAGGGCCATCGAGCCCTTGCTGGCCATGGGGGAGGGGGCCGTCCAAATCGAGGCCCTGCAAGAAGGTCCTCAAGGGCAAAAGGGGTAGCCGAAGAAATCGTTGATCTAGGAGCGGTGGTGGGATGAAGGGATGAAAAAAGCGATACGGGCATCCCGCCGTAGTCCTAGCAAAAGACGAGGTTGTTAGTGGAGTAGCGGGCGAAGGTGAGGAGGTCCCCCTCACGGCCATCGCCGAGGTCACCCCTCGCCGGCCTTGGGCAAGGGCTCGCCCACCTCACCGGCCACCGATAAGGGCCGACGAGGCCTACAAGCCCTCGTCAGCTAGCAAGGGCTCAACAGCCCTCACTGACCGCAGCCAAGGCCACCCTCGCCAGATCTGACGAGGGTCGACCGCAAGCCCTTTCCCACGACCGGCGAGGGCTTGGTGGCCCTCACCTACCGCCGACGATGGGCGTCCAACCCTTGCCAGCCCTCACCAACGGCCGGTGCTCATGGTCCTTCCCAAGTCCGATGTTCTTGAGAAGAAAATGATAAATAGTGCCACCATTGACCCAAAAAATAATAATAAAGAACAAGACAACTGAAATTTTTTTTAAAAAAAGGACAAAAATACCCTTGATCAGGCTACCGAAATATGCATCGGGGATGTATCTATTCACCGGCCGGCAAATGAGGTCATTCTTTGAGACTAAATAATCACTTTAGGTCCTTATTTGAGACGGACTCCACTCCAAGTCCTATTTTGAGAAAATGAAGGTACTTTGGGTCCTTATTTGAGATAAATTTCACTTTAGGTTCTCTTTTGAGAAAATAATGGCACTTTGGATTCTTATTTGAAATTTTCCCTTTACTTGGGTGTGGAAAATACTTAGTGCCATAGAATTTCTTCCTTGGCTAAATGCTAAAAGGACAAAGTGGAAGAGTTTTCAAGGCATCCATTATAGTTGGGCATTGACAAATTAATACTAGAATGTTGAACTTTATTAATTATTTTAACTTGAACTATCATATCTAGCATAAAATAGGATTTTTCTACTTGTACATGAAGCGGAAGCCTTCTCCACTTTTTTTGAATGACGAGTTAGTAAAGTCTATGGCGGCAATTCTCATTTCATAGAAACGCGTGGCTTTGGTTACTACCGTCTGGTAGATGAAATTGAATAATCTATAATGAAGAAAATAATCATTTATGAACATTTTCTGGTAAAATAACATTGAATCTCTAATACCCCCATTTACTATTATAGACAGGTGAGATGATAGGTACAAGTCCAAGATCTACTATTCATTATTTGTTTTTTACTTAATTTGAATCTTGCGATTTCTGCACATTTCATTTTTTCCTTTTAAATTTGAAACATTCGAAACCCTCAAAATGTGTGCATATTAATATGTACATACAACTCTTCCTTGGCTAAACGCATAAAGGACAATGGAGGAGTTTTCAGAGCATCCATTCTAGATGAGCATTGTCAAATTAGTGCTAGAAAAGTTGAACTTTATTAACTGTTTTTACTTGCAATATCATATCAAGCATGGAATATGATTTTTCTACATATCCAAGATATGTAAGCCTTCTCCGCTTTCTTGAAAGGCATATTGGTCAAGTTTATGATGGCAATTTTTATTTTATAGATATGCGTGACTCTAGTGATCACCGTTCGGTATACAACTTTGAATAATTCATAATATTGCATGACTATGGTGGCTATTATCATTATATAGAAAATAGAGGGACTTGTGGAATTCCATGTTTTTTGGTTGAGCACAACGCCTCTAAGATAGCAGTGCACTTAATTAGAATCGTTATTCGGGTCAAAGTCTTTGGTGGGGTTTATTTGGATGTGGACAATTTTTAGTGCCATAGAATTTCTTCCTTGGCTAAATGCTAAAAGGACAGTGGAAGAGTTTTCAGGGCATCTATTCTAGATGGGCATTGACAAATTAGTGCTAGAATATTGAACTTTATTAATTGTTTTAACTTGAAATATCTTATCTAGCATGGAATAGGATTCTTCTACATGTACACGATGCGGAAGCCTTCTCCACCTTTTTTGAATGACAAGTAAGTCAAGTCTATGGCGGCAATTCTCATTTCGTAGAAATGCATGGCTCTAGTTACTACCGTTTGGTAGACGAAATTAAATAATCCGTAATGAAGAAAATAATCATTTATGAACATTTTCCGGCAAAAAAACCTTGAATCTCTAATACCCTTATTTATTATTGTAGACAATTGAGATGATAGGGACAAGTCCAAGATCTACTATTCATTATTTGTTTTCTACTTAACTTGAATATTGCGATTTCTACACATTTCTTTTTTTCCTTTTAAATCCGAAACATTTGAAACCCTCATAATGTGTGTATATTAACATGTACATACAACTCTTCCTTGGCTGAATGAATAAAGGATGGTGGAGGAGATTTCAGAGCATCCATTTTAGATGGGCATTGTCAAATTAGTGCTAGAAAGTTGAACTTTATTAATTGTTTTTATTTGCAATATCATATCAAGCATGAAATAAGATTTTCTACATATCCAAGATATAAAAGCCTTCTCCGCTTTTCTTGAAAGGCATATTCGTCAAGTTTATGGTGGCAATTTTCATTTCATAGATATGTGTGACTGGTAATCACTTTTCGGTATACAACTTTGAATAATTCATAACATTGCGTGAATATGATGACAATTTTCATCATATAAAAAATAGAGACTTGTAGAATTCCATGTTTTTTGGTCGAGCGCAATGCCTCTAAGATAGCAATGCACTTAATTAGAATCGTTAAGAAGTCAAAGTCTTCATCAAATTGTTGGGGTTTAATTGGGTGTTGAAAATTCTTAGTGCCATAAAATTTCTTCCCTGGCTAAATGCAAAAGGAACAGTGGAAAAGATTTCAGGACATCCATTCTAGATGGGCATTGACAAATTAGTGCTAGAATGTTGAACTTTATTAATTGTTTTTACTTGAAATATCATATCTAGCATGAAATCAGATTTTCTACATGTACACGATGTGGAAGCCTTCCCCACTTTCTTTGAATGACAAGATAGTCAAGTTTATTGTGGCAATTCTCATTTCATAGAAATGCGTGGCTCTAGTTACTACCGTGCGGTAGACGAAATTGAATAATCGCAATGAAGAAAATAGTCATTTATGAACATTTTCCAGTAAAATAGCCTCGAACCTCCAATACCCCTATTTACTATTGTAGACAAGTGAGATGATAGGTACAAGTCCAAGATCTTCAGCCGCAAGTAAAAGATGCAATCTCTTAATGACATTTCAAGCCGACGACTTTTCCATTCCTTGATCTACATGGCGCACAATTAAATTGGGCATCTTCTCAACAATTTCATGGTCCATGAAATCTTATGCCTTCTGCTTTGGCTTCTTGATCCATTTGACTTCCATTTTCTCCATCTTTCTCATAGTTCTCACAAGCTATTCAAGTCTTCTAGTTTCACATGAAATGGATGCTATGGAGATTCTAATTACAATTCTCAATTAAGATAAACTGATTAAATATCTTTTAAGTTTGATAAAATGCTTGTCAAGTATGTTACAGTTATAAAAACTAACAACACAAGTGATGATATTGAGGTTCCATTACAAGGGTGTCCTCGATTACTTACAATCCTGCATCTTTGTTCGTACTTTCATATGCTGTGTAAAAAAAAAATTCCTCATAAACTTCATTCAGAGTATCGGAAAGGATGATGGACATGAGTGTTGCAGAGGTCGAAAGAGATCGAGAATCTCGATCAGTTTCAGTAACCATCCAAGGATGAAATTGTTCGCAAGGTTCTGTCCATTGGAATGAAGTCGTGCATGATAAAATTATTTAGAAATGGGTCTGGTCTCATGGTTCCAGTACACAAAGCGTGGGCCAAAGATACGATTGGGCCTACGAAAGCAAGCCCAACCCAAATACATTAAGTCGACTCATAAAATTGAGGACCAGGCCCAACTCACTTAGACTAAATCAAGCCCAAAATTACCAAACACGCTCAAGCCCACCTATTCAAAGCCCATTCGAAGGGGAACAAAAAATGGAAACGACGAGCTTTAAACAAAGCCAGCAACATTCATACGTGACGCTACGGAAAATCCAAGAGATCGAGAGCATTGGACTTAGCTTTAATGGTCAATGTCCTCAACGCGAACGTGAGCTCTCGAGACGATGCAGCGACGGCAACAACAGCGTCCGAAACAACTGCTCATTCCCGCATTCAGCTGCAACCATGGCGATGATCTGGATCGCCAAATCCGACTCGCAATTTGACTCGACTCAGCTTCCCGGTCATGCTCCTAAAGGTTCACGATAGGGCTTGCTTAAAAATTGAAAGGACAAGTCCACCAAGTCCGAGCACGGGTGTAAAAGTGAAACCTCTCTCGGACAATATGTCAAACAGAACGTGCGTCACTCAAAATCGCCGTTTCATCTCAACTCTCCCATCAAGCCAAAAGAATCAGTGAACTCACCACCCTCACTTGAACCTTGAAATCATGTACAATCTCGAAGGAGATGATATGGCTCAAGCTAAGCCTCGCGTGGAGAGCGGAGGGAGGACAGCAGAGAGAGATTCCGCTCGGCTTCATTTTCTGAAGACTTGGACCAAACTTCATCCGAACGAGAGAAAACCAGAAACCGAAGAGACAGTTTCGTGACTAAAAGCTCAGAAAGGTCGTGTTGATCCCTTCCGACGAGGCGAAATCTGCGATTGGACAAACTACGGCCAGCGACATAGAGGTGGAATAGAATGGAGGTGATTTAGAGTTGAGGCAAGCGCCTGTGAGCTGGAGGTAAGCTTCCGGTGATGAACTGAGTGGCGACGTCAAACCAGAGGAAGAAGTTGCGGTGGCCGACAACCCTATTGTAGGAGGAGAATTGAGAACCGAGAAAGGAATTCTCGCCAGCCGTCGCTGTGAGCGAGAAGTGACGGCACAAGCGGGGAGGAGTGATGATCGAGCGACCGATTACGAACGACCGTGCTGAGGGAAGAGCTGCCGGTGGCCGCAAGTCGATGAGAGCCACGAGCAGGAGAGAATAAGAGCCCCAAGAGCGAATTCTCCTCTCTTCCCTAAACGCGTGTGCGCGTTTTCCTTCGGGAAAATAAAATTGAGCATCAACGAACTCGGATCACATCCACCCAAAAACAGTCCGGGATACGTCTAATCGTTAACATAAACTCGGAAAAAGTTGAGTCGATCTTAATCCAAAACATGCTATTTCATTTCGGCTATTCTCCTTCATCAGAAAAAAAAAAAGTATAACAGGGTAAGAGCGTTGCATTGTTAATGGACAGAAATGAAGCTGCGACTAGCAACTGTATCAACGACGGAAGCTCCGATCGTCGTTAAGGATCAGAGTCACGGCCAACGAACATATCTTAAGCGAGACCTAGTCGCTTCAGAACCTTAGGCCATGAATCCGAGCAGAAGGGAGCAAGTTCAATGTCACGTCGAAGGTCGGAACTGGTGAAGGTGGATGGATAGGAGACGAGCTCTTCAGAGTACTCTGGTCAAGAAAACAGGGGCGAATAGAAGCCTTGGTGCGATTGCAGGAGAAGTGGGATGACGAGCAGTGAAGAGCGGCGACGGCTGTGTCCTGAGGCGGAAGACCAACGGAGCGGGGCGAGAAAGAGAGAAGAAAGGGAGGAGAAGCCGGGTCGGACGCACACTAGAGAGACAGGCCGAGCAGGTGCAGGGTCGCGGCTGGGCCCAAGAGGGCTGGGTCAAACCGGCCTGATTCAATTTTTTCTTTTCTTTTTTCAAGTAAAGATGGTTCGCCAAACCGGCAAAAACTAGCAAAATTAGGTTTCGACAACTACCTGCTACTTTCTTTTCATCAAGTGACCACTCAATTCACACATCTATAATAACTATTCATCACATATCAACTTAATTAAGTAATCACTCAATTCTTGAAAAACTTATTCTTTTCTCTACAAAGGTAAAAAGAAGTAGCCTACGCAATTCCTAAAGACACCGGCGATCACAAGCACTTGTTGTGTGTACCTCGACCTGGCCTATATAACAAACCAAAAGCGAATCATGTCTCACTTTTCTTATGGTTTCCATATTATCCCTTGAAAAAAGGAAAGAAATAAGTTCCAACAAGAAGCAAGGATAAATTAGATCTTACTTTGTTCACTTGGATGAGACTATACTTAAATGATAAAAAGGCCATAATAATAAACATGTAATCGGTCCCATGACACCTCAACAGATTTACTCATCATATAACAATGCAAAGAATGAATAGTCGAGATTCTCATTTTTTATAAGATCTACAAGCGTTTCTCATCCACTTCTTTCTCATATTAGCTCATTTTCTTTCAAGCAACCCTGCGAGCCATTCAAAATTTCTAGATCCGAGAACAATGTATCCTAAAGAGACTCTAGCTACGGTTCCACATCCATAACCCATCAATATGGATGTCCACTCAAACCAGCCTTCGTGCCTTGTATCATTTTCTTGAAGAATGGTTACTGGTGGAATTTCTCGTGGACTGTTTGTGCATGTCTTTGGCAATGGAAATCTGTATAGTCTAGGATTCTTGGAAAATGAGCCGCTCTTGAATGTGTTGAATTGCCTTCCTTGAGGAATAGGTCCGATGAGCTTTTTCTCTGAGAGGTTCAAGAATGCAAGATACGTCAAATCCGCTAGTTCTTGAGGAATCCTTCCAATGAACTTGTTTGAAGAGAGGTCTAGTCATTCAAGTTCCGTCAAATTGCCAGTAGACAAAGGGATATAGCCTATGAGATTGTTGTGGAAAAAGTTTAGCCCTTTGAGCGACTTTAGGTTTCCAATATCCATGGGAAGCTCCCCAACAAAATGGTTGCTCGATAAGTCGATACTTGTGAAAACAGTTAGAATTTTCACCAACCATATCTCCAGTCGTTTCATGGTCACCATGATTGAATTTTGATAATTATCATCTCCCATATATTGCAGCTTGCCTCGTCTTTTATCCTAATTCATCATGGCAGTAAGCTTCATAATATATCTAATGGGTAAAGCACCTCTCAGATTGTTGTTGGACAGGTCGAAGATGTGCAATTCAGAAAGCGAGCTTCTCTAGGACTACTTATGAAGCCATGGAACATGTTGGACCTCAAAACAAGAACCCGTAGCTTGAGAAGGGTTCCCAACCACTGGGAATGTATCCTCGATTCTATTGTTGCCAAGATCCAAAACTTCCAAATTTTCACAACGTAGCAAGAATCGTGGCAATGTCCCTTCAAATCAATTCTGACTAAAGTCAATAGTCCTTAAGTTGCTGTCTTCAGCAAATTTTCTAGGGATCACACCGTGAATCATGTTCATGCGGAGGTTAAGGATCGAGAGATTTTTTATAAGGTTCATCAAGCACTCTGGCAAGGTGCCCATCAAACTATTATTGGACAAGTCAAGGACTCTGAGCTTAGTGGCATTGCATATCAAAGGGGAAACCTTTCCACCAATCTTGTTGTTTGCACTAAAATAGAATCGAGTGGTGGGTGGTGGAATTGGAAGAGAACCTTCAAATCTGTTGTTGGATAGATCAAGCGTCACCAGATTCAATCGATGGAGAAAATATTCTTCAAGCCATTGACCCCCTAAATTATTATTAGATATGGAAAAATAATAAAGCATGGAGGGAACAAATGGAGCAAATAAAGGATCGATTTGACCATGGAATTCATTGAACTGAAGAGCGATGAACTGTAATGAGGGGGCTTCTAGCAACCACTTTAAAAGGACATGTGGACTCCTGAGTGCCACAACTTTGCACAAGGGACATTTAAGTGCCATAACTTACGAAAGGTACACTTAAGTGCCAAAATCGGAGCAAAATTGATTACTTGAGTGTCAATCCGGCCAAATTGCTTACGTGGCATTTTTCGGCGATTTCTGGCGACTTTTTTACTGATGTGGCAAATGTTTTTTTTTTTTTTTTATAAAAAAAAAAAGCCAACATGGACAACAAAAACGACATCGTCCATCCACATTGAGTGCGCGACCGAACGACATCGTTAGGTCATTGTGCACCGACCTAAACGCCGTTCCTCCCCGTTCGCGTTCACAGTAGATCTCAGCCCTTCTCTCCGTCGTCGTTCATGCCCAGAGCTGGTCATCGGTCGCCGTCGTTAGTCGCCATTGTTGGTCGCCGTCGCCGCTCACCGCTCACCATTGTTGGTCATCATCACCACTCACCATCGTCACTTGTCCAAGTTCGACCCTTTCTCCCCCTCCCTTGTAATGAAATTAAGGCTCGATTATTTAATTAGGGCTCGCTCGATTATTTTATTAGGGCTTGATTATTTTATTACAGCTTCAATGGAATTTGTGTTGATACACTTCAACTGAAACTTGCTGACATCACACATAGAGACCAGATTTCTCATTATTTTCATGAATTTTTCTTTCAAGTCAATGTCGAGTATGCTTTGATTGTTGAGTCACTAGCTATGTATCTCTTTAAGAGCATCCTAATAAAGCAGGTGACTAATGCATCTCCGAGAAGAAAATTAAGTCCTTGAACCACCCCCGCTTGTGAGGTGTATAGGGTATGTCCTTGAACCACCCGCTTGTGAAGTCGTCTAGGTATGTTTATCAATCCAAAATCCTGAATGAGAACATAACAACCGTAGGTAGAATTTTATTGGTAAAGTTACAAACTAAGAAAAAGTTTCAAGCATGAAGAATAAGAACTTGAAAGGGTATTAAAGCATGTTTTTGTGAAGCTATTTCTGGAATTGGCTCTGCAGCTTGCGTCGTCTTCTTTGAGAAAGGTATTGCCTGCTTGTCCAAATTTGTTATGGGTTAGGATAGTCTAAGACTTTGGAGTGATCTGTCCGTGCTTCATTTTCTCTTTGTTTTTCTTTAACTTTAGCGACATAAAATGCTTCCAAGTTTAGTTGTTCTAATTTTAGTTTAAAATTCTAAAGGAATTTGTAGGAGTCAGCGGCTGTGATTTGATTAAGTTGATGTCAGAGTATGCTTTGATTTGCTTAAGTTGATGTACATTCTCTCACATTGCAAGTTTAGTGCAGTAGACAAAATTGCTTGGGCTGTGATTGTTGTGAGGACCTGCACTTATTGTGGGGACCTCTGTTTTTTGTTAATATTTTAAAGGAAGGGAAGTTAAATAATTAAAGTGCCGACTCTTTTTTGGCTGTCGTGAAAAGATATTGTTAGTGTGGGGACCTCTATTTACTAAAGTCCATGAGAGTGGGGACTCCCATGTGCAATTGTTTAGTGGTCCCAAAAACTAATGATTATTTTTCTTGTTCTTGGTGCAGGAATGGCTCATGACAGGGATTATGTTGCCGTCATAGTTTGCTACGATGGGGAATTTGTGATTAGGGAGGATGAGTGGGAGTATGAGGGTGGAAATGAGGGCACTATCTTTGTGGATATAAAGAATGCATCTTATATAGGATTTCTTAGGAATATAAAGACTTATTTGCCTTGTAAAGTTTAGAAGTTGATGTATTGTATTTCTGGGAAAGACTTAAGAGATGGTTTGAGATGCTTAAAAGATGATAATGGTCTTAGGGATGTTCTATACTATTATCTTCATGGTGAAGAGGTAAAAATATTTGTTGAGTACAATAGTAAAAGTGAGGATGAAGATGATGATGGAGAGAGCACCGCAAAGAGCACAAAAAAGGAGATGGTATTCAAGCTTGAGATCGATGAGCTCGAGATTCATCTAGCAACTAGCCCAAAAAGAAGAAGATGGGAAACAAAGAAAAGAAAATGAAAAAAATGAAAAACTGAAAAGAAAATGAAAAGAAATAGAAAAGGAAAAAGAAATTAAAAATAATTTGAATTAAAATAGAAAAAGAAAATTAAAATATAATTCGAATAAAAAAGAAAAGAAAAGAAGAAAGGGGAAAAGGAAGCGAGGATTTGTAGAAGTGTGAAATAAAATAAATTAAGTGAGGAAAATATTTTCCACTTTTCAAAAATGGGAAATATTTTCCCCTAATTTATAAAACTTTTTCCTTTCATAGAAAACATTTTCCTAAGAAATTCATTTTCTGTGAAACGAACGCTAGAAAATCCAAAAACGTTTTTTCGAAAATTATATTTCACGAAACGAACAAAGCCTAAGATAAATAATATTACATTTGGTCTTAAGACTATGGAGATTAAACAATCCGCTGTCCTTTTAATATTGCAGCAGGACGCATTATATGGTTAAAGATAGAATATGCGCATTAAGATAAAAAAAATATTGCATTTGGTCTTCTTTGCTGTGACATTAAACGGTCCACTGTCCTTTTAATATCGCATCTGGATGCATCATATGTTTAAGACAGAATATGCACTGTTGCCCTTTCCTCTTGTAAGGAACCAACGAAACTTGTTAAAAACGCTAATGCTCCGAGGCCGGCTGAAATGGATCCATGGTATTCGACCATTCCCCTTGGTCAAAGGCATCATTCCGTGCGATGGGGGATGTACGGTCGGTGCGTGAGTGCCGATGCATGGAGCCAACAGCCTTCCGTTTTGTTCTTGTCTTTGCTTGGAGGATCGTTTTGTGGTTAGTGATTTCTCAAAAGAGAACAGAAAATCTGGGAAGAATTGCTTTTCCGAAGTCAAAAGTAGCGTGAGGACAAAAGGAACAGGCACCTACCCCAAGCGACCAGATTCCAAGGGTTTTGGGAAATAGGCGAGGATTTGACAGAGCACTTGGAAGGGGAGAAAAGGAACCGGTACCCCATACTCGCTAGTGTCGTGTGCCCATATGGGATACCTAGGGTACTAGGTCCCATTCCAATCAGGACCGACGATTCATGTTTTTACACTGCGCTCGCGTCGATTACTATGTCATTACAATAATATTTTGGCACAACCGCAAGATGTTATTTTGGCGAACGTATCAATTCGTTTGAGTTTCGAATTAGGTCTACTTTATCGAGTTTTAATTTTACTCTATAAATTCATGCCATGGTCATATTGTGTTCTTGCGTCGCATCGAGGATTACCACCTTGGTTGCACGTCGGATTTTTTTCTTCTTTTTTTTTTTCTTGCACGTCAGATTTTAACACATTAAATTTTGTTGCGGAATAATGCACCGAAAATCCTAAATCCAAATCATTCTAATTTAGTCTAATATCACAAAAAATCCCAAAGTGACTTTACTATATGTAACATCCCGGGCCCCATTGTGTAATATTGTCCGCTTTGGGTCACCCGCCCTAGCGCGGACAAACCACCATCCCAGCCACGGTCTTTTTCCTCACGGCTTTAAAACACGTTATACAGGATAGAGGGACCCAAGCCTTATAAGCTAACCAAGACCTCCCTCCCTAAGCAATGTGGGACAAGAGAAGAGGCTGTCACACTCTCCACCTCTTAATAGAACAGCGTCCCCACGGGCGTCAGAACAGCTCAGAACAGCATTCGAGAGCTGTGGTCCCACACGCGGTTTGGCCCCACGGGCGTCAGAATAGCTCAGAACATCATTCGAGCTGTGGTCCCACACGCAATCGGGAGTCGGCTCCGATATCACTTGTAACATCCCGGGCTCAGAACAGCATTCGAGAGCTGTGGTCCCACGCGCGGTCTGGCCCCACGGGCGTCAGAATAACTCAGAACATCATTCGAGCTGTGGTCCCACACTCGGTCGGGAGTCGGTTTTGATACCACTTGTAACATCCCGGGCCCCACTGTGTAATATTGTTCGCTTTGGGTCACCCGCCCTGACGCGGACGAATCGCCATCCCAGCCACAGTCTTTTCCCTCACAGCTTTAAAATGTGTTACACAGGTTAGAGGGACCCAAGCCTTATAAGTTAACCAAGACCTCCCTCCCTAAGCGATGTGGGACAAGAGAGGAGACTGTCACACTATAAACTAATTTTGTGACCAATTAATACACTCCGCAATAAATTTACTCAAAACTAATTTTTGAACATCAAAAATCCTAAATTAGTAAATTTGTAATAAGTTTACCCTCCTTTTTAAAAAAAAAAAAATTAGAGTAATTCACAATTATGATAAATGGAGAATAAAACCCAAAATTGATATATTTGTGAAATGCCACATGCCATTCAACTCAACATTTGACAATAAAATTTAATAAAACTAACAAATGGTAAATTTGTCACGAATGTATAAGTTTAGGATTTATTGTAATAAAAATAATTAATTTAGGTTTAATTTATCATAGTTGTACAAATTTTGGTTAGTCATAACCCCTTAATTTATTCAATTTTATCTTGGACCTTTTTTTCCAAAAAAAAAAAAAAAAAATACAATAAAACCCTTTCAATGAATTTTCATATGAAACTGCCAATGTGTCACTAAGAAATAATAGGATAAGTATGTTGGAAGTTTTAAAAATGGAAGTACAATTGAGTTATAAAACTTTCAAAAAGTGCAATTAAGTCCTAAAACTTATTACGGAAATGCAGTTGAGCCCTAAAAATTTTAAAAAGTACAATCAAGTCCTAAAATTTGTTAGATTAGTCAAATCTAAGTTATTCCGTTGATTGTACTTTTTGAAAGTTTTTAGGCTTGATTGCATTTTCAAAATAAGTTTTAGGACTTGATTACAATTTTTGAAAGTATTAGAATTCAATTGCACTTTTGTGACAAATTTTAGGACATCTAATACTCTTATAAAAAAAATCTACATAGGATCCTTAAATTGCACTTTTCAACGTAAGTTTTAAAACATAATTTCATTTTTAATTGAACCGAATGAATATTTTAGGACTCAAATAAACTTTTATCAAATGATAAGGACTTGATTGAACTAACTAAAAAATTTGAGACTTGATTGGAATCCTGCATAAGATTTAGGACTTGTTGACAACTGTACCTTTACGATCCTACCATTCAACTATGTTCTTATTTTTGTAAGCCATATCATATTTCGCATATATGATCAATTTGATAGACCTACTCGATCTTACAGGAATCTTCTACGGTTGCACACTCAAGTTATTACTTTTTGATCTCGTGTTGTTGTTGTTCATGAATAACTTGATTATTTTGATACACAGATAGAAATATCACTCATAAGGAACTCATTTGAAAAACTACTACGTAAGATATTTAAATAGTTAGTGAACATGTCATATCATGGAGTCATCGTAGGCAGCTTGAATGTTACTAATTTTTATATTATTAAAAAAAATACATCGTAGAATATCGGTATAATAACTTGATATTTAATATAAGACAAATAGAGATTCAATCAAAATGCGTCATGAATTGTCTTCAATCATAATAGACTTTTATTAAATGATAAGGACTTGATTGAACTAACTTCAAAATCTGAGACTTGATTGTAATTTGTACATAAGATTTGGGACTTGTTGACTATTGTATTGTTATGATCTTACCATTCAACTATGTTCCTATTTGTGTAAGTCATATCATATTTTGCATATATGATCAATTTGATATAACTACTAGATCTTAGAGGGAATCTTCTACAATTTCACACCCAAATATTACCTTTGATCTCGTGTAATCGTTACTCATTATAACTTGATTATTTTTATACACAGGTAGAAATATCACTCATAAGGAACCCATTTGAAAAACTATTATGTACAATATTTAAATAGTTAGTGAACATGTTATATCACGGAATCACTGAAGGCGGTGATAGATTTAGCCGATTGACTTGTATGATACTACTTTTCATTTTTTTTTTTAAAAAGGGCAAAGAAAATCAGTATAATAAATTGATATCAAATATAGGACAAAATGGAGATTCAATCAAAATGCATCATGAGTTGTCTTCGACCTTTTTCCACCATTGCGGGAAACTCATCCATCTTCAACAATCGCTTCTCAGCTAGTGAATCATTTTAATTCCTTTTGTGATTATTTTCTTCAAAAACAGCTAAAACTAGTTACTCTCTCGATATCTATCTTTTACGTAATATTTATAAAAATTTTGATCTTGAGCACTTCATGCAAATTATACATCATGCTATAAGTTATCAGAAAAAAAGAAGTTGCATTGTCTTTTCTTTTTAGCCATCAAGTTATCTTTTAGCAACTGGTCACTTCAAACATACTTAAAATTATATTTGGGAGTATTTTACAAAAAGATAATGAAGAGAGATAATTGCAACGGGATTAGTCATTGTTTATAAAAGTTGTCGGCCATTCAAGGAGCCCAAAATCCATTGAGGAAATTGGGCTTCCTATATTATGAAGGATCTCTATTGAGTATTCCTATAAAGGACCAAATTTGAAAAAAAGCCCTAACTTTAGGTCCAATCTCAATTATTTCTCAAATTTTTGTTTACTAAAAAGAAAT
This sequence comes from Eucalyptus grandis, assembly GCF_016545825.1. Lineage (NCBI taxonomy): Eukaryota > Viridiplantae > Streptophyta > Magnoliopsida > Myrtales > Myrtaceae > Eucalyptus > Eucalyptus grandis. The sequence continues at coordinate 10,005,481 of NC_052620.1, forward strand.
TTCCAACTTTTACTCTAATTCCAAATTTATCCAAAATTTCTTAATAGTTGGACGGTAATGTAGATGCAAAGATTTAACCAAAAGAGTTGTTTGAACTACTCTATAACACCTCAAATTTTATGAACTACAATTCGCTATATAGCACCTTGAAATCCTAGGTTTAGGTAATCCACAATATACAAACACGATCATAAACTTAAAACACTAAATTGGAGTTACTACTAATTGATTTGGATTATGTCAATTGGACATCTAAATGTATGTGATAAGGAAATTGGTGTTTGAAAATCTACAAATCTTAAGTTGGGGATTCGATGACGCATCGATGGATTCACATCCGGCAATGATCTTTTAATTCAGTTTGAAATATATTATGACCATAAAAAAAAGATAAAAATGGCAATTACGATTTTCTGTGAAAAAAATATAGAGGACTACTGTTTGATTATCCTCACTAACAAAATTGTGAAAAAGAAGAAGGAAAAAGTCATGGCCTTATCTTTCCTCCGACAAACCGACATCACCATTGAGAGAGAAAATCGAACTTTCTGTCGGTGAATATTCTTTTTTTTTCACCAGAAAAGCACAATAGGACTAATCAGTCACTTTCAATCTTTCTGGAATGCCAAAAGAAGGATGTGGTGGAAGCATGCTCAAGCTCAATCTTATTTTATTCAAATAAAGTCACTGGAAAGGCAACTTTGATAATACATGATTCTGTAAAAAGATTACCGATCTGTTCTTGGTATTCATGATGACATAATCCGCTTGATGAGGATGAAAATCAAACTAGATCTTTATGAGACCGTCTTGAATCATCCGCTTGAGATTCCAGGTATCGTCCTTGCACCTATAAGACCAATACGCCCACCCAAAAGTGGCACGCCCGTAAACATCTTGCTGAGCCTTGGCAAACTTTCCCGAATCCTCCTTTGTTTTCCCGTCCAATGTCGAGGTCCATTCCCCTGCAAAAAGCCAATTTAGCTCGCAAAATGTCATGACATGTATGTACTCTAGCGCACGCGTCATGTGTACCTGTATGCTCTATATTAAACATGCTCCTGTTGCTTTCTAACCACATGGTAGGACTCACCAACAAAGCTCAAGGAGCCGTTTGCCGGGGTTACGTTGCTCAGATCGGAAGCTCTTTCGTTATAGATGTAGTCAATGTTCTGCTGCAGACTCCACTGTTGAAACATCGGATCAAAGAGGTTGTAGTAATGCAGGTCGATGACGACTCGGCTCAAGCCTCTCACGAACTGAAGGAGCTCTTGCGAGTCGGCTGGTCCCAACCGGTTGGACATGATGACATAAGCATTCGAAGTGTGACTCCTCACGGCCTCGTAACCTAACTGGTAGTATTTAGTAAGATCCTCGTACGTGACACCTGGAGCTAGAGGCTCGTTCATCAGCTCGATCGCAACCAATGCCGGGTGGTTGCCATATCTACTTGACAATCATAAGGAGAATGCTATGAAACATCTGATTATAAGATCTAGCATACTAAATATTAATACCAATGGTTGCGATTCATCAGCAATACTAAAGAGATATTTGTCATGAGGGATTTGTTTAAATTGAGAACTCATCTGCCAGACCTTGCTGCTAGGAAGTCTATAACTTTCACGGTCTCCTCAATGTGAGAGTCACCCCATTCCAGAAATCCATCTCTCGATGCGCTATGAAATTGGCCGTTTTGAGATCCCGGAGCAGCGTGGAGATCAACTATTACCTTCATACCATGCTTCCTGCAAAAAAAGAAAAATTCAATTATTCAAGGTTAGACTCACAAGAATCTTGTAACTTCGATGGACCGACTTAAGCAAAGACTGGCTTCCTATAAAGATCCTCCACTGCACACTTTCTGTTGGAGTTATTCAACTAAGATGTAAAAGTAGCGAAAGTTGCGTACGCTGCCCATGTAAATGCGTTGTCCAGTGCATTCAGCGAGCCTCCCACAAAGGCACTGGCGGCGCCGGATCATACGCAATCCACCATCCTACTGGAATCCTCACGGCAGTTAGACTATTGGCCGCCATAAATTCAAAGTCCTGCTCAGTAATGTAACTGTTCCAATGATCCTGCAGAGCAAATTTGTTCAGAGATTACTGATCTACTTAGTCAATGTATTACCATTTCGTGCTTACTTTGCCACTAATTAATTAAGGATTACCCGTAGGTGTTTTGGGGCAGCACTGGGGCCATATCCATTTGTTATTTGGTATTCACCTTGTAAACCGCCGACAATGTTCATTTCAAAGATCGATGGGTCATTGTCATCCCAACTCGAGCCTCCAGTATAATCTGCCGTCACTTCCGTCAGCGACTTTGCCTGATCATCCATACTATATTAGAGAAAATCACATAAATCAATGTGATTGTATCCAATTAATAACCGGGGAATATGGGGACTCTATCGATTATCTTTGATCAGGAATTTTGGATGATGGAATGGAAATGCTTTTGTAATCAAACAGTTTCTTTCGATTAAGAGTAAAGTAATGTCGTTGCGGATATGACTGTTTCTTTCATTTTATGAGGCCTTGCCGTTGCAAAAATGTGTTTATGGTTTATAGAGGACGTAAGTTTACTCGTCGTATTGCGTGGAGTGTCGCTGTTGTTTTTCAAGCAAACTAGGGGTGCTCATCACGTCCTCTCAGCGTCAAGAAAGTGCGGAAAGCGCCCATGTAAGACGTCACAGAACAGTAGATCTCAACGCGAGTGCCATGCGACGTCACAGAACAGTAGATCTCAACACGAGTGCCATGCCGCGTTTCATACAAACACCATTGGACTAATGCATGACAGTTTCTTATTTTTATCAAAGTCTACTTGGGTCTTGATCTTATATTAACGTGATGGGTGCAATAAATTAACAACAGATAGCTTCGTCTAATTTCTGCCGTGTAACTGGCAATGCAGACAAGAACTTTCTATGGTGCTGCGCTATTCTGCACAACAACGTAGTCCTGCGAAATTTGGACGGTCAGAGTGAAGAGATTATTGTCAACGATTTGATGACAAATCACCACCGACAGACCGTCAAATCGAAAACCACTCACTGTCAACCACTGTATGGGTTAGAACGAAATAGTCGTGAAACCCTCTATGACACCGAAGATCAGTCATGTACACCATAATACCATAGTAACTGCAGAAGTCATAGAAGCTGGAACAGGGGAATTACCTGGAGAAACATCCCATTAGATGCTTGAAATCGAACTCGATTGGGATTGTCCGGTTTCCTGATAATGTCGAAAGTCTCTGAGGCGCTCGGGTTACCAGAAACAGCGACAACCGTTGTTCCTTGGCCTTGCAATCCCACAAATTGCCTGTTGAAAACTCTGAGGTTGAATTTTTTGTCGGAAATCCTCCACAGCTGCACCATAGGAAGTGAGCGAAAATTATGTTGGATGGCATGTGAATCTTTTGAGCTTGTCTAATGACGATTGTCAATTTGGTGAGACCGAAAGCCACACCCTGAAAGTTTCCCAGTCAGAGGGCTGATCGCGATTGGCGACAAGGGTGGCTCCGCCGCCGTTTTCAGCACACAGGAATTTCCCGAGCTTTGTCGACTTGAACTGCACTTGAGTCCCATCCTACCATTGAAACATAAGCAGGAAAATGGGATTTGGTTCATCTCATTGAAAGAGTGAAGTGATATTTGTATAGACCAAACAAATAACAGTGTATATGCACACACTGGGTGGGGGGAACAGAGTTCATATATACAGGTCGAACCAAGTTCATATTTGTATGTCAGAAATCTGGCAAAATGATGGAAAGAAATGTTTCGTTAGAAACAAGTTCTGTTGACATTTGGCATCTTAATTTGATAAAAGTTTACACCTCTCGTGTTAAAATCATGTGCTAGTACATATAGACATATGCCAAACAAGATCGTTTTGTAACTGTATCATTCTCAAATATCTTAAACATTAAACTGTATCTAGCGCAGGCATATGTTATATTGGACCTGAGAAGAAACTTTGCGATCATCCGACAATACTAATCACGAAACTATGATAAAAAAGCATGCTAGAGAAAATATAATAACAATCTTTGGAGCATTACCCGATACGCTCTGTTTATCTTTAAAAGCTTACCAAGAGCTGTCCTTTGAGTCCATCGAACCGAGAAGGCATCATCCACCCCTCGGTGACAAGCCAATTTCGAGGTTCACAGCCTTGAGGGGCAAGTTGAACTCCACGGTCTGGGCGAGGATCAAGGGACAGAACACCCAGAGAGAAAAAGGAGCAGGAATGAATGGTGATAACAGGGCGCCATTTCTGGCTCGCTTCTTTGCTGTGACATTAAACGAGAGGGAGGGCCAACACATTTATAGACTAAAAGTCTTCAGGGTTAGAATAATGGTTTTGTGTTGACTTGACCCATTTGAGTGGAGATCCGTGATTGATGTCTATTATGCAAAAACTCACTCTACACGCTAAGATAAAGAATATTGCATTTGGTCTTAAGACTATGGAGATTAGATCATTTGGACCGTTGATGACATGAGCTCCAAGATGGAACTCGCATGATTAATATGTCAGATGATATATAGCCCGATGTTTTGTAAATCATGGAATATCTTCTTTCTCTTTTTTAATCCAAAACACAAGTGTGACTCCCTACTACCTAGAACTCCATGCCTACAGGGCTCATCAAACTATTGACTCCAAACTTTGAACCTATGCAAGTACCTTGATTTAGAATAGTTTACACACAGTTTAAGTTTCCTCCAATTCCTCCATCGAAAATCTCTCAACACCCCATTGGAAATCTCTCAAGAATCAAGTACCCAAGTGGTTTTCAAGTCTATAATTTAGAAAAATAGAAAAAGAAAGGAGAAAAAACTGCATATGAGGATAAAGGATGAGGATCATGGATTGTTATTGCATGAGCTCGGCATATATGACCTAGAGCACAAGGACTGTCAGATCATATGAAACTCATGTGCAATTCACCTCATCTAACGGTGCATTTGAATTGGGCTTGCATGCACCAGACCTTGCCTGAACCTTTCACTCATCATACGTGGTGGTGGACCTCTTGCATTAAATGAGGCTAGCACACCCTATAAAGCTATGCCATAAGCATAAAGTATTCAATGCCTTTTTAGTATCGCAGCAGGATGCACCATATGGTTAAGACAGAATATGCACTATAGCCCACTTCTCTTGCAAGAAACCAATGAAATTTGTTGGATCCTCCATTTTGCTCCGAGGCCGGTTGAATGGGTCGAAGGCGTGTTGTCGAAGGCGTGTGGTCCTTCAAGATCATCATCCGACCATTTCGCTTGATCAAAGGCATCATTACGTGCCGTGGGGGATGGGAGGGGCGGTGCGTGAGTGCTGATGCAAGAAGTCCACGGCCATCCATTTTGTTCTAGTCTTTGCTTGGAGGATCGTTTTGTGGTTAGTGATTTCTTAGAAGAGAACAGGAAAAAAGAAAAAAAAAAGGAAAGAAACAAGGAAGAATTGCTATTCCAAAGTCAAAAGTGGGCCGAGGAGAAAAGGAACGGGCACTCACCACATCGCGACGAGATTTTGAGGGTTCTGGGAAGAAGGCAAGGATTTGATAGAGCACATGGAAGGAGAGAAAAGGAACAGGAACCCGCTACTCGCTAGCGACTTGGGCCGGACAATGCTTGTTTTTGCATTGCAGTCGTATTGATTACAATGTCATCACAAGAATATTTCGGTACAACTGCTTTGGCGAGCGAATCAATTCGTTTGAGTTTTAAGTTAAGTCTGCCTTATCGAGTTTCGATTTCACTTTCTAAATTTGTTCTATGTTCATATTATTTTCTTGCGTCGTGTTAGGGATTGCCACCATGGCTGCATGTTGGATTTTGACCCTTTAGATTGTGTTGTGGGATAATGCACCAAAAGTCCTAAATCCAAAACATTTTAATTTAGGGTTAATATCACGAAAAATCCAAAACTAGTATACATATGATAAATTCACCAAAAACTAATTTTTTTACCATAAAAAAAAAATCCAAGACTAATACACTTATGACAAATTTACTACAAATCTACCAAAAACTTCAAATTGATACATTTGTAATAAATTTATCCTCCATTTGGATTAATACCACAAAAACCCACAAACCAGTATAATTATGACAAACGGAAAATAAAATCCCAAAATGGTGTACTCATTAATTGTCACGTGCCATCCAATTTAGCAATTTGATGGTTAAACTTAATGGAAACTGACAAAAGATAAATTTGTCACAAATATACCATTTTATGAATTTTTGTAATATAAAGAATTAGTTTGAAGTAAAATTATCATAGGTGTGCTAATTTGGAGGTTTTTTTTTTATAGTATTAACTCTTTAATTTATTCAATTAAGTCTTGGACCTTTTTCTTTAAAAAGTACGATCAAAATCTTTCGATGAATAATCACATGAAATTGCCTACATGTCACTAAGAAATGACGGATAAGTATATTGGAAGCCCTAAAATTGGTCATAGAAATGTAATTGAGTTCTAAAATTTTCAAAAAATACAATTAAATCATAAATCTTGTCAAAAGTGCAATTGAGTCCTAAAATTTTTAAAAATATAATCAAATTCTCAAACTAATCAAGTTGCTCTAATCAAAGTTATTCTGTTGATTGCACTTTTTAAAAGTTTAAAGACTTTATCACACTTTCAAAATAAGTTTTAGGACATGATTACACTTTTTGAAAATTTAAGACTCAATTACACTTCCGTGACAAGTTTTAGGATTTCTAGTGCATTTATCCCAAAATAACCTATATGACATCCTTAAATTTCACTTTTCAATATAAGTTTTAGGACCTGATTATATTTTTAATATATTTTTAGGAACTAATTCAACCAAATGAATATTTTAAGACTTAGTACCTTTTTAGACTTGATTGAACCAACTCAAAAATTTGAGACTTGATTGCAATCCTAATATAAGATTTAGAACTTGTTGACAAATGTATTGTTAAGATTCGACAATTCAACTATGTTCCTAATAGTGTAAGTGATATCATATGTCACGCCCTGACCTGCTTCGAGTGCGTGGCAACCCTCGCTTCCATACTATGGTCGTTCGATTGCAATGTCTCAGAAGGCATTGCCGACCCAATTTGCGATAACGATAAAATGCACAAGCGAAAACGTAAACAAATCTCCACCCATCATTCAATAGGGATAATAAAAAAACATAATCATATATATAAGCATCATGAGTCAACATCTCATACACAACAAGTTCAAAAGTTAAACAACTAGCTTCATCACATCCGACACACCTAACCGCATTGCCATGACCTCCTACAAAATGGCCCAGGGTACACTTACGCCTCTTATACTATGAGGGTGGTCTAAAAAGTGCTAGTAACCCCACTATTACCTAAACCTTAATGGCCTCCGAGATCCATGCCTCCGACTCAGCGATCAGCTCGGGGTTTGATCTCGAGGTTGAACACCTCCCCATTGGGAATGTCCCCATCCTTGGCATCCCAGCTAATGCCTCCCTTTGAGCCTCCGACACCCGACGAACCGTCAAAGCCACGGATAGGACCATGGCTCTCGTTGCCCACCCAAAAGTACCAAGCCACGATTGGTGTGGCTCGAGGCTAGGACCCTCGTTAACTCAGACGGTCATGATGTGACACATGTAGTGTGCGTCAGCCCCTCCCGCTACAGGGTACTCAATCACCTCCTTACTATGCTCAATGAGGAGGCCAAAATGTATATGATGGAACAACTCAGCCATTCTTAAAGCCTGTAAACATTTCAACAAACAAATATGAGATAAACTCAATGAGTGAATTTCATAGACCTCACATAGGGAAGTCATTAACCTCGGAAGCGCCCTAAACAAGCAATTATCTATCGATGGCAAAACATGGCAACGCTCTTCTCACTTTACTCTTACTATTCTCATAATAACAAATCTATTAGACAAAGCCATCAATATAGACGCATAGGCAATTCCATAACATATATTCCATGCTCTCGAGCCAAACATACGAATTCATATTATGGTTCAAGTCATGCAATAATCTAGACTTGAACACATACGAATCTCATGCACTTTCATACCAATATGTCCAAATTATTACAGCCACTTAGGACCTAAGGCCAATCCGAAGGTTCGCAATCATCCGGCGTAACCGGACATCATCTCGCCCCATCGAGCATGACATCATCCTGTGTAATATGCATCAGGATTGTCATACCTATAAGGAGCTTCATTCTGAAATGAATCCATGAACGACATCCCATTGACTTGGGAGCATTCGAACTGAATCGAGTATCGTCCTATGTAAAATGCATCAGGACGGGTTCACACCCCACATAAAATGCATCAGGGTCTTAGGTAATCACACAGGCATACCATTACATAATCCATTTCTTATCTTTCTCATTTAACCCATGTGATACTCATGAGATATGCCATATCACTCATCAAATGCCACTATGTTACACACTTGCATCATATTACATTATATAATGCATCATTTAGTTCACAAATCCATGGCATATAGACTACTTATCAACATAAGATAAAGTCATCATAATCCACAATACGTTCACATCATTATTACGTGTCATCAAATTCATCATATAATCCTTTTTTTATTTATATAACATATCACCCTACCATAACGTACCCTAATAATATGCCATAACACAACGTCATGTCATCTCGAACACACGTGACACATAGAACACCTAACATGTAACTCATATAACACATATAACTTATAATTCATATAATACATACCCCAAATAAAACATCTAACACATAATCCATATAATACATAACACACATAATACATCTAACCAATAATTCCTATATCACATAACCCATATCACGCATTGAGCACATAACACATAATCCATATATAGCATCTAATCTCATAGTATATACCCCCCATAACACGTATAGTATATAATAACCTACTATCCTATTATGGCACATACAACAACATATCCACTTTATATAACTCAATCCGATAACTCATCAACCTAAATGTGAGAACTAATCATCCTAGGCTCAATAACTTATCACTTTAAAACCCAATAACCTATCAGTAAACGTTCGATTGCCTATCTAAGTCCATTGATCGCTTAGCATGCAACATGCACTTATCACATTAATAACTCATCATTTAACCATAAACAAGTCCTAAACTACTCCATAAATGCAACGAAAGCCCTAATCAAAGGCTAGAAAGCCACTCACAAACTAATCCGAGCTTTGTAAAATGACAAGGGAGGTAAGACAAAGCGGGACAGTGGCTGGTCACACGTGTACAGTGCGCAGGTGAGCTAGGCTGTGGCTGGTCGCGGCTCCAGTGGTGGCTCGATGGCGGTCCGGCGATGGTTAAGCATCGGCACAGCCTCCGAGCTTCGCGAGGGACTAAAGCGAAGAAAAAACAAGCAAGAGGGAGCTGCTGTGAGGGCTGGACAATACCGAACAACCCTTGAGGAGGCTAGTTGGTTGGCTTTGAATGGCAGCGCAAATGGCGGTCCGGTGTCAAGGTTCGAAGGATGGTCGTCGATAAAGGAAGAACAAGAAGAAAAAAAATGAAGAAACAAGCTTGAAATGGAAATGAAAACAGAGGTGGTGGCTTCAGTAATGTCAAGGGGAGAGAGAGGGTGAGTTTGAGAGCATTCAAGTGAGAAAATGAAAGTGAGAGTGAGAGAGGGCAAGAGGCCGACGGTGAAGGAGGAGAGGAAGGAGAGAGAGAGAAGTCTTGTCCAATTAATGCATTGCATTCCAAGTCTTCCAAATCCCTCAAATTTAGGGTTCCATTTATTGAGGAAGTGACATCTTGAAAAGGAAAAAGGTGAAAGTGAAGGGGAGATGGGTGGCCGACAGCTTTAGGGGGAGAGGGAGGAGAGACAAGAAGAAATCTTGCTCATAAATGCATATCAAATCCCTTGGGCTCATGTCAATTAAGGTAACTTAATAAGCAAAATCCTTGCATTAATGGAAGATAAATTTGCACTCAAGTGACTCGGCTAGGTGGCTTCAACCCTCCAAATTGCCACCCAATGCATGCTTGTGTCGACCCTCCTTAGCCAATTTCTATCTTTGCTCTTTTGTCCTTAGGTTAAATGGAAGGCCATTTCGGTCATTTCACTGAGATCTTGCACACTATTCACATTGTTTCATGCACTTAATGCCAAGATCTTGTCAAAAGAAAGCTTGATGGGCTTAAAGGGCCCATGGGCCTCCCATTGGCTGCCCACCCCTTGGGCATGTAGGCCTTGGGCCACACCCTTGGACTCGAGCCCACTTGGGTCCTCATTCATGGCCCGTTTCCTCCTTTATGAACTTTTAAGTCTCACTGATTAAAATTGAGTTTTTGCCTCAAAGTGGCATTTCCGATGCCTTCATGGTTTATCAACCCTCAAGATAATCCTGTTCGACGATTGCTTGCCAATATAATTCCATTCTGAAAATCAGGTCGGAATGACGATGTCACATCATATCATGCACATATGATCAATTTCATAGGACTACTAGATCTTAGAGGGAATCTTCAATGGTTTCATGCTTAAAGTTTTTGTTTTTTTTTTAATCTCATGTAGTCATTACTCATCAATAACTTGATTATTTTTGTACATAGAAGGAAATATTACTCATAAGGAACCCCATTGAAAAACTATCGTGTGTGATATTTAAATAGTTAGTGAACGCATCATAATATGGAATCACCGCAAGCAATGATAGATTTAGCCAATTGCCTTGAATGTTACTAATTTCATATTATTAAAAAAATATGTCCATGAATATCAGTATAATAAATTGATATAAAATATAGGACAAAATAGAGATTCAATCAAAATGCATCATGAGTTGTCTTCAACTTTTTTCCATTGTGGGAAACTCATTCATCTTCAACAATCACTTTTCGGTTGGTGAATTAATTCCTTTTATGATTATTTTTCTTTGAAAACAGTTAAAACTAGTTACTATATCAATATTTATCTTTTACTTAATATATTAAAAAGCTTAATTTTGATCTTGAGCAATCCATGCAAGTTATACCTCATGTGACAAAATAAAATAAAGAACTTGCATTGTCTTTTTAATTTCTTTTTAGCCACCAAGTTATCTTTCAGCAACCGATCAATTCAAACATACTTAAAATTATATTTGGGAGTAATTTATGAAAAAAAAATGAAGAAAGATAATTGCAATGAGATTGACCGTTGTTTATAAGAATAGCTCGACCATTCATGGAACCCAAAATCCATCGAGGAAATTGGGCTTCCTTGTATTATGAAGGATCTCTATTAAGGGCCTAATTTCCTAAAAAGCCCTAACTTTAGGTCCAATCTAAATTTTACCTTGAATTTTTTTAACTAAAAAGAAACTCTCAACTTCCACTCTAATTCCAAATCTATCCACAAGTTCAAAAATCTTCACTAATTTCTTCAAAATTACCAACACTAGGAGTAATATCAAAACCCGCATCTTCATTAATACCCTCATATTTGTATAAAACAATAACAGTCTTTTGATATTAATAATCTTGAAGAAACTAGTGGCGATTTTGGGACGCATGGACAAATTCGAGACTAAATGGAAAGTATAAGATTTTTTTAGACAAAAAAGGTTCATTGCATAAGTGAAATTAGACTAAAGTTTGTGGTTTTTAGGGAATTAGCCCTTTTATAAAGTTTCTCAACTTTTGACCTCATTTGTGCTAAATGTATGACACTCATTAGATTATTAGAGTGAGAAGGAAATCGAAAATTAGAGAGTTAGGATTTAATATCATCATTCTAAGAATTTTAAGCATATATTCACATTTATTAAGAGATTGTTCATATGCTCTCAAATAGGGATGAGCATTGATCCAGGATTGATCCAAGACTGACCCTGGACAACCCAATCTTACTAGTCCTAGTCAATTCCCAAGGGGACTGGGCTAGTTCTAAGGTCCTTAAAACTTGTACTGTGCAAGTTCGTCCTTAATGCTCAGGCTTTAGGGTCGATCAACCTGAATCACTCCTATAATTTTATTTTTTTAAAATGCTAGGTATAGAAACTAAAGTGCGCATCCCATCCTCTTCTTTTGTCCTTTACCTCTCCCTCTCTCAAAATATCACTCTCACTCTCTCCCTCAATCTCATGGTCTCTCCCTTATTCTCATATTCTTCTTGAACTCTCCATGGATCGATCTCTCTCTCTCTCGCTTTAGCAATGACTCTCCCTACTCATTTATTCTTCATCAATGTCAATTATCAGCGGCGAAGACTCCAGGATCTCAACAATTTAGATTGATCATCATTTGCAGTCAACATCTACATCTCAAAAGTAAGTCCCTTCATGCTCTGTTCTAAGAGAAATAGAGGCCAAGAATCTCAACTTTAATGGCCACATTCATCTTGCATCTTCTTCGACAATCACAGTAATAATTTCTTTTTGTTAATGTTTGATGCTTCAACATAAATACCGTTAACTTGAACAAACATCTAACCATTTGAAAAAATAAAAAATAAAAAACAAAACGGGGCTTGTAACTAGGGTCCCCGTCAAAATCTGTAATATCATAATCTCCCTTCTCATGCCAGAAACAAAGATGATAAATTTGTGGATCTAATCATGTGGCATTGTGAATTCTTAATTCAACTCACACAAATTATATAAGTAATGAGATGTCCTATCAATTTCACTAATAGTAATTTCAATTTGTTGTTTGGTTTGTTATAGTGTAAATAATTTGAAGTTATCTTATAAGAATGAACAAGAAATGAAGTTGTATAATTCATGATTTATATTACGCATTTTGAACTTTTAATTGTTTAATTTTTTTTTCACATGTTCTTCTTCTATGGTTTGTTACTTTTGATAAGTGGAAAATTTTGTTATTGCCTTATCTTAGACTTCTATATGATTTGTATCAGTGTTTGCAATTGGGTACTATTTGGTGCCTTGGAGCTTATACAAACCTAAAACGGGTTTTATGTTGAATCATTATTCTCTATCAATGAAGATCCATTTGAACATGCATTTTGTGTTATTCCCTGTTACCAAACTCCTAGTGAAACTGACTCTGATTTGGATTCTAAAGATCTTCTGACATATCCCTCACCTCTGCAAAACAAGACCCGAATACATATTCCAGTCAAGTTCGTTATCCTCATTTCCCTATTAAAATATTCACTTCAAAGTTTGTTAAGCCAATCACGGTCATTGTTCTTATAGAAATTAGTGTCAGTTCTTCAATGTGGCATCCTAAAATTTCATAACGATCCCTACATACACTACGGCCCATGAATAGGTGATGGAAGCGCCATCGGACTATATTATAGTCATTAGACCAATGGATTAGAATTCAACAAGGGCCGAGCATTGAATGGACTATTGTTTTGTTGGAAATGTATCATATGCTCATGTGAGACCAAGGTTGTACTATAAGATGGATTGATAAGAAATTTTTGGCCATGTACCCTATGAATTGAACTATCCTTGTGTATTGTTGTAATATTTATGGCCATGCGAATATTTGTGATTATGTAATTATAAGTGGAGATTAAAGTGAGATATTAGGAGTAGATGTGGGCTGAATACTTAAGGCCCAAAACCACCCAAACCGGCCCACATTTCGTCTTCATTTGGTCGACCAAGGCCTGGCCGAATGAGGCCACCTCCATGCAAGGAAATCAACAAGTGGCAAGAGGGACTACATGAGGTGTCGCCGCCCCTTGCTTCAACGGAGGTTTCCCATGCAAAACCTCATGGTTACCAGCTAATTAAGAAAATAAAAGAAAAAGAAAGGGGCGGATTGAACGAGGAAGCAACCGAGGGAGAGAGTGATCGAGAGAAAAGGGAGAGTGACTGAGAGAAAGAGAGAGAAAGTCCGAGAGAAAGAGAGAGTTGTGAGGGTGCATTGGCAAGGGGAAGAAGGAGACCAGCCCCGCCGTGCATGCGCCTACTGCTGCCGTCGACGCAGCCTAGCTTCGCCATCGATTGAGCCGCGCCCGAAGTCCTCAAGTCGCTGTTTTGCTTGCTGTGGTTGCGCCGGACTTAGGCAAGTGAAGTCCATTGATCTACACTATGCTTGCTGTGGTTGTGTGTGAAGTGTAATAGATTTTGGAGATGCTGGATGTTGGAAATTCGAAAGGATAGAAGTAGTTCCTTAGGAGTAGTAAACTGTTTCATGGAAAAACAGCTTGACCTTTCGCGACTCCGTAAATTTTATGCAATTATCTAGTTGCAATTTGACTTTGTGTCATTGATGAAAGTTGTAGATGACATTTTGAGGAGTAACATACTAATTTGAGAAGAAACGGACAAGTATTGGTCGGTGAAACGATTTTTCTTTGAAAGTGATAAATCTGGAAACTGTTACCAAGGGTTAGGGAGAGTTATAGTGATTATATCTCTTGATATATCATGAATCCGACTTTGAGTTCTTCATAAAACTTTTACCTCTAGGTTTTATCTATAACATATAAAAATTTCATAATTTTCTGAGTTCATTTAGGGGTTATACCGAATTTATTATTAAAACTGTACAATAGTGATGTTTGAAGTTTTATGGCTGTGATGCATGGACCATTGCGATTCATACGAAGTTTTCTTGACTTGGTGCTCTTCATAAAACCTTTTTCTCTAGATCTCATTGATAACATGTTAAATTTTTAGAATTTATTAAGATCATTTACTAATTTTTCCCGAATTCCAATTAAAGGAGTACATTCTGATTTATCTATAAAAAATAAAATATAAACTGTTTTATTTCAAGAACAATTGAATTGCTCTATGAGTTGTGATGCCTTGGGTCGTCATTTATACAACGGATGTGGTGACATTTAGCATATCATATGACATCAAAAATGAAATTGATGAGGCTTTGTAAACTCATTGAAACTTATGATTGTATTGCATCAAATGTTATTTTCAAAGTGAGACATATATGTATATATTGTGATGTTGATGATACCGTTGGACGGCTAAGTCGACGATGCCCCGGGAGTGTCGGGATGCCCGGAGGTGTGTGCCGGATGTCCTCGGGAGTTTCAAGATGCCTGGAGGTGTGTGCTGGAGGTCTCACGATGCCAGGTTGGGTGCAAGAGCCTGGAGGGATGCAAATACTGGTCCCCGGGGAAAATGAGATCCTTTTGAATATCAAAGTGGGAAATGAAACATGCACATGTGTGTGCATATGGCACGGTACATAAATTGTCTATGAATTTGAGTTGGTACTATTTAGCATTGAAAATGTGGTCATTAAGGCATTGAATGGATCTTATGGAGATATATGCATGATTGCATAGATGATATGTGCATTTCACATGAAATCTTGGTTGTATTGCTTGTTGCATTGTGTAGTTTGATGGATCTTTTATTGCTGAGTGGTTGTACTCACCCCTTTTGGGGATTAACATTTCAGACTAGGAGATATGTCTGTCGCCGCGGGTCACCCCGGTACTTTCTATGGCATACCGACCAATGTCGAGTGCGAGTGTTCGGAGCATCATCACCTCGAGATACGGGGTTAGTTTTGTTTGTGTGCGGGTTCTGGTTTTGTACGACATTGGATCACCCGCCGGCCCCGTCATTCGCAGTTTTTGTCTGTGCATGTCCGCCGCATCGGGATTATGCTGGGGATGCTGCCGCTGCCGCCGGCTGACGGACCGAGTTGGGTGTGACTGAGTGTGATGGATGGAAAATGAAGCTTTTTGGACCGCCGACACTGGATGATGGACCAATGTACATGACTGCTGTGGAGTCGGGTACTTTTTGGTTATAACTAAGCTTAGAAAAGCCTTGGCCTTTTGATGTACCGACTCATGATGTCCATCAAGTTATGTAAATAAAAGTGTTCGGCTCTAACTTATATCTATATCTATATATATATATATATATATATATATATATATATATATATAATGTGTAGTTGGTGTGCATTGCATTATCTTGTTTGAGTATGGGATAGGGAGATTTTGAATATGCTTCCACTATATGAACTACGCTAGGACCGATTTAAATGATATAAACCCCCAGAACTTATGGACCCATTATAATTCTATGGTATCGGAGTAATATATTATTAGGTCAAGAGAAAGGTAAGCAAATTGTGGCAACCCTAACGGATCGAGGGCCGTTTCGGGGGTGCCACATTCAATTTTAGAGTAATATATTATTAGATCAAGAGAAAGGTAAGCAAACTGTACCCTAACGGATCGAGGGCCGTTTCGGGGGTGCTACATTCAATTTTAGAGTAATATATTACTACTTTCGTTACAATTAACGCTAAAGGAGAACCCTCCACCTTGGAATAGAGCTCAAAACAAAATAGTTTCAGAGCTAAAAGAAGTTGTGCAGACTTTTACCTTGTTGCAAATACCATCTAATGGGAAGAGAGTCTTTTAGATTGATTCGAGTGATGAATATTGGACAGTCATACTATTTGAAGAAATGGATAGTAAACGACATGTTTACGCTTACAAAAGTGAAAAGTTTTTCCAAGCTAAAATGTATTATCATTCTACTTTCAATGAGATATTGACAGTAAAGAATGGAATGAAAAAAAAAATTGAATTCCATCTTATTGACCATCATTTTCTGGTAGAATTAGATATGACATATTTTCCTCAAATGACCAAATTTAAGCATAAACAAATTCCTCATTCTCAGCTACTTCGATAGGTTGAATGGTTTTCGAAATACTCTTTCAAGACCAAACATATTGCAAAAAAGAAGAATGTGCTTGCTGATTTTCTTTCCAGACCAAAGGCACCGGTAGAGATTAATATGTACATTTTGAGATATGCTTTTTCCCAACAAGAAAAATACGAGATTGAAAGAATGCAAAATTGGTCAAGTCTGGAATACCTCTAGGAGATCATTGAACAAATCTAAAATAACAACCTCATTGAATATCTCGACAATCTAATGTGGCAATGCCACACAAATTTATTCAGACTCCATAGAGGCTCAATTCTTGATCCTTTTGGATTAAACTCCATGCATCCATTCATACATCTTTTAATCTGGAAGAAAGATGATTTCCCTTGACAAACTTCAATTGCCATTACGGTACTTAACCAATAAGCATTTAATAGCCATTGAATTTCCCACCAGAAGGTTCATTGCCAAGTTAATTAGGCTGTTTGTGCTTGGTTGTAACATTGAAAATGAAAGGGATAGGAACTTCTAGCCGTACCCAATTGGTTTTATCTTCCTATTTATTGGAAGCATCTCTTCCAACAAGAACTAAAAATTGCCCAAGCATAACTAGAGACACACACCATTGTGTTTTTATATGTACCGTGGACTTTTGTGTGGGATAATGGTGCCCTTATCAGTGCACCAGAGGGAATAGGAACAACAATCTACAAATCTTAACCACATCTTAAGGTAACTCATATTTACAGATCATTCCCTAATTTCGTCAAATCCGTTGAATACAACTATAAAGAACTCGTTCTATGCCAAGAAAATAAAAGTATCCCTGAAGAAATATGGAACTATTTAACACATGTCCCGTGGGACCACTATGGACTTACACCTTTAGCTAGACAAGCACTCTAGGAATTCAATCAATCATAGAACCAAGCAAGGATAACTCCATCATAAGAGCAAGAAATTGCATACACGAACGATCATACATAGTCCTATCAAGAATCTTATGTGCAAGCATCCTATGTCCAATGGGGAGACCTTTTCTCTCAATACCCCTATGATCAATGACCTTTGTCCTTATCCCTCGGATTGGACCCCAACACCATCTCCCATTATGCTCAAACATTAAACTAGCACCAGCTAGTCATGTCTGCCGACACTCTAGGACCCTCTAGGACTCTTGAACAAAGATCTTCCTCAAGTGGAATAAGCATGGGGAATGCCATGATATC
This sequence comes from Eucalyptus grandis, assembly GCF_016545825.1. Lineage (NCBI taxonomy): Eukaryota > Viridiplantae > Streptophyta > Magnoliopsida > Myrtales > Myrtaceae > Eucalyptus > Eucalyptus grandis. Next base: position 10,023,343 of record NC_052620.1, read on the forward strand.
ACAAAGGGAATTCATCAACAACACTAATAGTCCTTCTGACATTGAACTTGGAGATCTTGAGCAACGTCACATAGAAGAATAGCTCGCAATGCATAGCTTTGATGATTTAGACTATGACTACAACTCCCGAGATGGTAGATAGGCCTATAGTAAGGCTACTGTAGTGTCGCGACCCGATCTCACCGCCCTCGAATCTCTCACCATCACATGGAGAGAAAAGGGGGAAAGGTCGGAGTTAATGGTACTTGATCATGAGAGTTCCCTCACGGTTTGCGTTCTAAAAGACGTCATCACCTTGCCTTTTGGATCAAGCCTCTCGTGAGTTCCCTCCACAAGATCGTGAGTTCTCCTAAACTTGTACCTTGTGTGACAGCGAAGTGTTGTGACCCGTACCCACATAGATGACACACCTCAAAAGAGGAGGTCAGATATGAATATTGGATTTAAGGGTACATTTACCATGGTAGCTCTCTCGATAGCACTCTCACTTCGTCATTTGAGGTAGTACTTTGCCACATCAAGTATGCTAAACCATGGTGAGTTTTATTGAAACCCGTACCATGCGTGACGGGTATATTTATGTGATATAGTTGTTTATGACAACCTAAAAGATAAGATAGGAGTCGCCACTAGCCTCATTTCGAGGGTCGGCTAGAAAACTCAATCGAGGGTTAGGAGTGTTTCCTCAATTCCTACGCAACCAAATATTTAGGTTCAAGAACTTGAGTTACGCTAATATTTCTATTTGCACACTTTCGGTACCTAAATAGTATGTTGTATTTTCTTAACATATCCATGCGTTTCTTCTTACATTTTCAGGATCATTAATTATAACCTAAGCGATCATGCATGGTTAGTCATTTTCATACTATTCTATTTCTAGAAAGACAAGAAAAGAAAGCAATCAATGGAATTGAAATTACGAGACAGTAAGTAAACAATCAAGGAAAGAAGTAAATCTACCATACAATCTTAGAAAATATAAAAAAGAAACACAATTGAAAAAGATGAGAGGAAAAAGAGAAAACCCTCAACTCGTAGAGTTTTATACAACAAATGGAACTTGATACATATGTCAGGAGAATGAATAATACATGATAATGGTCGGAATGGACATCGACCTACACCATCTTCGTGCTTTCTCCATCTTCGGGGTCCTAATCTAAACCTAGTCTAAAAACCTATAACTAGGTGCATACAATGAGAAGAAACGAGCATACACATTAAAACAATAAAAAAACAAGACATTATGTTAAGATCAATCATTTAAAAAAAGTTCAATATGAAAGTCAAATTTTAGGGTCTTGGGATCAACCTTTGTCTTTCATGCGAGGGTCCCACTTAGACACTTACCGAATCAATTTTATGACTTATAGCAATTGTTGGCCAATTATATTTTCACATGACCAATAACATTTATAAGTCTCCTAACTAAGTGATCTATGCGATCCCAGGATTTTCCCTCGATATCATGCGTTGACCTTACCATTCATCTAAAAGTCACATGCATTGCAAAAATTTAAATATGCATACAGGTCTTTTGAACCTACTTTTTCAACCAATCAAGCAAGAAAGTGAATCATCGACAAGTCACTTATTACCAAGGGCATGTGCCAATCACAAACATAGAATTCCTAATGCAATATGGGATTATATGTATGAAAGATACATGTGATATTTCAAAAACATATTTCAAAATCATTCATGAAAAGTTTTGAGACAAAGTGATATCTTAGCTATGAAAGGCATTCAATTGTCAAAATTAGCCTGGAGCTCACATAAATGCACTCACAAGCATCACAAACATTTAAAATACAATTCAAACTGTGACTTTCACGACGTCAAATTAGGATTTTGAAAAGATTTGAAAATATTTAGGATTAAGAAATATCTAAGCTATGGAACATATTCAATTGCCAAGGCTAGCTCGGGGCTCGCATAAATGCACTACAAGCGTCGTACGCATTTTGAATATAGTCCAAATCATAATTTTTCCTTAAGCCAAATCGAGTTTTGAAGAAGAACTTTTTTAGAAATTGTTTTTGAGAAATATCACATGTACCAAAGTATTTTTTGAAAGATGCGGTTTTGAAAAGGCCAATTGTTTAACAATAAAGATCAAAGCATTTAGAACAATTTCCATGAAAATGGTATGGCCCAATTTCATATACAAACTAGCCTAAAAAAAAAACTAAACAATCGCAATCATGTTTATATTAGCAAATTTTAGAACAATCATGTAACGACAACAAATTTGGGTAATGCCCATTGACAATCTAATTATGAAAAAATTTCCTAATATGTACAACATGAAAATGAACAACTTTCATGATAAATTTTTCTTAAACGAGCTACATATGAATTTACTAAAATCATACAACAAGCAACAGCACATCATAAATTTGCCAAAACAATAGGACATTCAACTAATGTCACAAGGAATTGTCCTATCAAATCATGTCTAAAAATCATCAAATTTACACACAACATAGCCAGCATGATGAAACGAAAGTTTCATTAAGAGGCCGAGTGCAGATTCCAAATAAAAAAAATTGAATAAAAATATAAAAGGTCTGTCCAAACAGGGATTAGAACAGGGGTCCAAATTGGATCACTTGTCCAAATTCTGATCTAATTTTGAAAAAAAATGGAAAAGTGGTCTAAACGATGAGCGATCTATGTGAAATCAGTGGCATTGAAAACTTCTAAGTGTGCCTTATGTCTTCCTAGAAGAGCTTGAGTCTAAACTAGGTCAATTCGGTGTCCTAAAATCGAGATCTCTAAAAGTGTGCGCCTTAGTAATTAAGGAAACAAAACACAAGCATTCATTATAAAACCTCAAAATCATTCAAAGAATGCACAAACGGCATGAAGAAATCACATGGGACTTATGATTAGATGCGAAAGAAAGTTTGGATAGTCATCTAATCCTAAGTCGGCATACAAAATGTCATACAATTTAAATGACATTATGAAATGATTCACGATTTCTAATTGTATGCTTGGGAATCCTAAGTGTGATGACCACTTTTGTGAGACAAATTTAATGTGCAAGATGATACTCAAATGACATGACCTAAACATATATGCAAACCTTGCAACATGCGGTTCAATCGTCAAGAAGGCATCATCGTAAAATTTGATCCCTAAATGACTCAAACTGGAAAAGTACACATATGACAAGGTTTCATTTTAGCATTAAATTTATAGAACAAGCATGATTTCGGCCATCCTCAAGACATTCATAAATCCTACTAAAAATCTCACATACAGAGCATACGATGATGAAGATTTTTCAGTAAGAGTTTGAAACTCAATTAAGATCATATGAGTCATGGCAAAAATAGCAAAAGCCGACAAACTATATGCCCAGCTCATGTTGCTGCAATGCCTTTTACTTTAATTTATGCAATTGACTCACTTTGCCAACATAAAGGCCTTGCAAAACATGTATCAATTGAACATATGTATCATGTATTTCAACTATCAGGGAAGATTTGAGATCAAATAGATGCATTTGTGGACTCAATTTCATCAAAACAAATTACGAATCAATGTAGAACAGACTGTCCTATGTTCAGATCTAAGTAATTTTGACCTAGCTAAATATGTCTAAAAACTTCAAAAAAAAAAACATATAAAATATGCACAACACTTATATGAGTAACTTTTATGAATAAAAGTTATTTTAAAACAAAACATAAAAATCAGTACGAAAATAGAAAAATCAGAGATCAATACAGAATAGATTGACCTAGGCTTAAATCTAAGTAGATCTGACCTAGTTAGGGACATCCAAATCATGAAAAATTACATAAGATGCATGAGATGATTTGGAACAAACTCATGAAGAAAATTTTATCAAAAATGATCACAAAAGTTGGCACAAAATAGCAAAGCCGAAGGCTAAACGAGAAACAGAATTGAAAAAAAAAAAAACTAAACTACTGCAAAATCGTTCATCTTTGGACGTATTTTTTTAGGGTCAAACGATGCTTGATTAGGGTGTGCCACCCACCATTTCGAAGTTTGTGATGTTTATTATCTAATTCTAAGAGAACTCAAGTTGAAACAAGATCGTTTCGGATCTTGTTTTGGTCAAAACAATAACCCGAGTACAAACATAGGAAAATCCAGAATAAACTCAAAGACAATCATCACTCAAATCAACAACAAATCATTGCAGCATTCATAATCATTGATCTTAAGCATGTAAAAATTTATAATTTTGAATCCTAACCCCGATCGACTAACTCGATCTTGCTTCATCAATTCGAGTTTTGAATCGTTACCTTTGTCGTGTGTTTTGTGGATTTTGATCGAAATAGATCAAAATTTTCGCGTAACTTCAATCCAACCTCCACGAACCAGCAAGTACTAGATTTGGATAATAGGGGGAGATGATCATTGATGAAGATGGATTGTTGTCGGTGGGGGTTGAACTAATGATGATCCAATCGCTAGAAGAGGAAACCGACCGGACCAAAAAGAGAGAGAGAAACAAGTTTCTTGGCTCCAAAAAACAAAGATGAAAGAAAGAGAGATTTAGAGAGAGAAGATGAATTTCATGCAAATGAAACCCCCTTGAAAATGAATAAACATTTCATTTATATACTCCCTACATTAAGATATTTCGGTCGTCGGTTCCATCCGACGATCAAAATTTTGATCTAATGGTAAAAAAATCAATTTCGAAGGCTCCATGATGATCTTGAGGTATCGGGTAATTGATCTAGTGGGTTTGATTTGTAAAATAACCAAGCCAAAATCGGGAATTGCGTCAAAATGCCCAATTATAGGTTAATTTGCAATTTGACGAAATTCGACGATCAATTTGTAAGGTGTAGAAGTGAAATTGGCATTGAGAGAATTTCATAACCGGTTGTTGGAGGCCAAGAACTGATCGGCAAGGGCCTAAACCAGCCAGTCCCGCCAACAGCCGATCAAACCAGTGAGAACGGTTTGGTCCGGTTCAGCCGAATTTTGATCGGCTCTTAACCAATTTGATCCGATCTGGTTACTTTGTTCACTTGGGATCCCTGTGGGTCTAAAATTTATGCAATTTGGTCCTTAAATGATTGAATTGAAAATGAATTTTATCCTTTTTAAGAAGAAATTGGTCAATTAAGATACAATTAAGGTAATCAAAACTTATGAAGGTGATCTATGGGTCTTTTATTGACCTAATTGAATGATTATTGTAAAAAAAAAAAAAAAGTCAAAACTATGGGTGCTTTGAATTGGGCATAAAGGGCTAAAATGATAAATTTTGCAATTTAATTGGCAAAAATACAAATTAACTAAAATTGAACTCACTTAGTATCATAATTGCCCTATTTAATGAGCTACCCATATGTAAAATCACTTATCATATTCAAATTAACCTTGAATTGAAACGCTTGAGCTTAGGTCAAAAATAGATCTAAGCCTAATATTAAAATTGGACCTAAATTCATGAAATTAAACCATAGCCATGAATGGGTCAATTCGAATTTTGTTGATTGAAGCTTAATTGCTTGATTTTCTAATGCCTAGAAGGATAAAATTCTTCAAATTGATGAGTTTTGGTGTGAATTTCATAAAATTGATTTTGAATTTGTACTTATCTTAGGGAAATTAGTGAGAAACAATCGTCCGTTTGCAAGCTATAAATGATTGATTTTAGTCACACAATTAGGGCTCAAAACGGCAATTCATATTTTGACTTGATAAATCGCAAAATTGAATACTCAACTAGATTTCAGATAGTCCCTAAACCAAATATCAAAGAAGAAACTACTCCTAATTATGACTAGAATAAAAGTAATTTTATTTTTGGTCGATTTAAAACCTAAAATTGAAAAATTCATAAATCAAGGTTCTTAATCGAATTTTGTAAAAATTTTACGCAAAGTCAAATTTACATTAAAAGAAATATATTTGTGCATTTTTTAGTTTTTTTATTTTTTGGTCAAAAGTCAACCATTTAGTTGACTTTACCTAAAATGTTGATTTTTTTGTTAAATTTTTTTAATTTTCAAGAAATTGATTTGACAAAAGTGAAATTAAAGTTAAATGGAATTTTTGGGGTAAAAAGTCAATCTTTTGAGTTGGGGTTGACTTTTGATCAAAAGGTTGACCAAAAAGTCAATTTGAAAGTCAACCGTTTGACTTTTGGATTTTAAATGAGCTAGAAATTGCTTAAAAATGACAATGCAAAATAAAGAAATGAAAAACGACACTTTTTGATCGAAAGATGGGTTTCGTTGCGATCGAAACCCAAATCTTGATTTTTTACCTTTTAATGATGCGTCAAATAAAAATCAAGTATCAACACGTAGCACATGTTACTATAGCAAAATAATATAGTGATAGGCTAGAAAAATCATTGTTCACAGTCACTATTCATATCGCCTAGAATAATTCATCATTGGGATTCTCAGAGCCTGTGTTGTTTCAAGACTCATGAGCATGGTCTTTGTTTTGTGTAACTTCTTGGAGCGTGTAAAAGGTAAAGATGATGTAATGTTTTGGGTAAAGTCTGAAAATGATAGTATGAACACCTAGAGGGAGCGAATAAGTGTGAAGACAATTTTTTGCAAGGAACAATAGATATATTCTAGGTTCTAAAACTAAGTCTGAAAAATAACAGACTTTGAGTGAGTTCAGATTTAGTAGTTAAATAGAACTATGAACAAAATAAAGAAGTTCAATGAAGAGAATAAGAACACAATAATTATAATGGTTTGGCTTAGATCAAGCCTACGTCCACTCTCTACGCTGACAACCTACTGGCTGGATTCCACTAAGAATCAAAAGAGAATTTACAACCTTGGGATCTTGACTTCACAATAAAGAGTCTCTACTGCTCTCTCACGAAGTATCACTATGAGTTTTTCTCTTTTGTATACAACTTTGAGCTTAGTATTTGGGGTAATAAGGAAATTGAAAGCTTCAGACTTTGAAATTTCTCTTTCGCACACTCTATCGAACAATTAAAGAGTCCACTTTAAATACTCCTTCATGCCTTTTTGACCGTTGGCACTTTCCAAAGGAATTCTTTCAGTCTACCTGTTAGACAGAATCAATCAAGGAGATCTCGACCCGTTTGAAGATTGTGATGAAAGCACGCCAATTATGTTCGCTCATACAATTAGAATATTAGTTTCCATAAGTAGATTCTTTCCATATTTACTTGTAATCTGAAAATATTTGATTTATCTAAATTGATTCCAATAAAGATAATCAATCCCATATGTAATATATCCAACTAGAAAACCATCCATAAACCATACGAATCGAACTCTTGAAGAGATAAACAAAATCTTGCATCTAGATAAGTCTTATTTTTTTAGTAGCGTTCAGTCTGGAATTTGTCAATGTGGGCAGACTTTTGATGTCAAACAAACTTTAACACTAAAGTCTGGTAGTATTCAGACTTTGACACTAAAGTCTGGTCGTCTTCAGACTTTGACACAGAAGTCTGAAAATCTTCAAAATAAACTAAGGATAAGTTTTGTCAACTTCAAAACATTAAATGAGTTTTCTCCAACAAAGTCCCTTGAAGTAGAGTGTGTACTTGTGACAATTCTCTTCATGTCTTTCTAAAACATTTCTTCTTCTCCAGCCTATAGAATCCTCTAAGAAATGCAGCTCAGCTAAGCTAGAAATGGTACTATTCTTGCATCTTTGAGCATTTCTATACTCTGAACCAAATCTCTGGGTAATTCATAGCTAAAAAGTAGTCCCTAAATGGCTTGAATAGAGGTTCACTAATTATGGGATAGCATACTACTACAATTGACCTAGTCATCTATAGTTTTAAGTATAGATCCCGTCATGGTATTAGAGCTATAGTTTCATTTGTAATTTAGTCTATTCCATGCACTTAGATGGTAAATCCAGTACTAAGAAGATTTTCTCCTCATCATGAATGATCGTGAAACTCTCAATATTCTTGTTACTATAACTTCATCTCCATCCTCATCTTCCCTTTCGTAATTTCGTATGTCAAATGCCTCCAACATTGATTATCTTTATGAAGTCTCTTAGTGATGATATAAAGGTTTTGAAACCCATGAACCCCTACTCTATTTTTGCTAAACTTTCTTCATCATTTTCCCCCATCCATTCAATACAACATCTTATTTGTCAAACTCCAAAAAAGTAAAAGAGTATGTGCAGTCTTTCGAGTTTGACCAACATCCTATTCTAGCCACTGAAAATGAGTACTTTATTACTTTTCAGATTGCCCTAGAATTTCCTAAAAAGTGGACCCAACAAGAATATTCTCATATCCATTACGGATTTATGTGTTTTGCATTCACTTTTCATGGCCAAAAAGGCTTACCTACTACGGCCATAATGGCCTTGTTGGAGAATCGGTTCTTAGAATACTAGCACGCTTACATTGGCACTATCCAAACTACTTTTAATGTTGAGACGGTTTTTATAACCTTATATCCCAACTTGAATGTTACCATTTCAGATCCTCAATTACTTTCTTTCTTGAAGGTCCAAATTTAGCTTACTGGAGTACTCTAGAGTGCCAATTCCATTGCAGCAACTCTCCATTATCAAATGGTCTATCGAGTACAGAATCGTGTCTTTGATCTTAATTTACAGAATGGAAATGAAGATGTTTTGTTCATCTCCATGCAAAATGATCAGGCCTCCTACGTCCACGTCCCCAAACAAATGCCTAAGGAAAAGTTGGCCAAGCTTCTCCCAAAGACTTGGATCACCAACTATGAAAAGTTGCAACAAAACAATAAGCCTCTCCAATCTTCGGATTATGAGTTTGTAAGAAAAAGATGGCACCGTTGCAATCAAGTTTGGCAAAGAAAATGACAAAAGTTCTTCAATCTTCCAAACCCTGTTTATGATCCAACCTTGCATTCACGATCTGATCCCTGAACAAAACCCGAAAGCTTGTCAAATACTTCTAGAGTAATGGATATAGTGTCCATCACTACAAAGACCCTTATGGTCATTGTTTTTGTGATCCTTTTTACCAATGCTCTTCATGTGCACATCCTCCTGATGAAGTAGATCCTGCTACAAAGCCCAAGAGAAAATCCCAAAAGGCTAAAGATGGCTTGTACTAAAAGTATTTGAATGTAGATCCCTCTATTGATACCCTTGGTGAATGCAATAAGTTCCTGTTCGTGGTTTGTTATGCCCCATCTCCACCACCTGTATATGCATCATTACCTCTAGCCTCATCACCCACACCTCCTTCTTCACCTCCTCATAAAAAACCAGTTGTTTCCCCATTTTATAAGCCAATCCTTAAGTGGGCAAAAAAGAGTTCATACTCATTTGAATTTCCAAGTGAAACACCACAAAGCCAAGAAACTTAGAAAAAGGCTAGCCTTTCAATTTCCATGTTTCATGATACAGATTTTCCTTCTTTTGTGCGAGAGAGCTCTAAGCTTTCATTTCAAGTTGTTAAAGAATTTATTGATCCTCAGGGGAGATATCGTCATATCCCAAAAATCCCTGCTCTAACTGATGTGGACGATCATGAAAGGCAAAAGAAAACTCCTATTACTAAAACTATTTTGAATTGGCAATCAGAAACTCTATTGACACACAATAAAATTTCAAAATAATTGACTTCAAAATCACTAAAGTACAAAAAGATCCCGAGAGATACGATGAAATCACCAAGAAAATGCTTTCAAACTTCCAAAAAGGCTTCACACCCTGAAATCTAGACAACATTTGAGATATCATCATCTCGAAAGCCCAAAAATTGAAATAGAGAAACTCAAGAGGCAAATCCAACTCCTTGAAGAATGAAGATTCAAACCTTCTGATCCATTTTCTACTTTGCTAAGAACTGACTATTATCTTCCACCCCAAATACTTCAATCTTTGCTACGATTGTAGAAACCTCTTCCGAACGAAATGGCATTGATGTGGTAGAAATGCAAAAGTGCCTCAAAGAGATAAATCGGCTAAGGAATGAAAAGGGGAAAGAAAATATTCCTAAGGAATCCTTGACTTCTACGAAGGAGAAGCCAAACCAAATGATGCTGTTATCTAATCCATTGGAATCATTCCTGAGAGATCTGAGCAATCAAGAGGACATGCAACTTGATTATGTTGTCTTAAAAGACCATGATCAGCCTCCTCTAGATCGATTGTTCCATCTATTCAAACTCAAGATTAGAACCAAAGTCAGTCTCTCTGTCATCATTCTCCTCCTCCTTTTCAATTACTACTGTTAAATCATTTTCTATTGTACTAGCTACTTTTTCGATATTCATAGCCGACCCACTTGATCAAGATATGGAATCAAATCCCTCTGAATAAGAGGTTATTCAACCAAATAATCCATCACAGATTCCTACTCTCTAAACAGCTCTTTACTCTCAATGATATTACCTATTCCAATGGCCATAAAGATTTGAAGAATTTCATTATTGGCTAAACACTCAAGCTCTCACAAATCAAAACAAATATGATGTCAGTTTTTTTATTTGTCACGAGGTTTACAGGAAGCCTCAAACATTGGTGGCAATTAGTCTCAAAACAAGATCAAATGCAACTTCTACTTTTGACTGATTTTGGTCAAGCTATTATTTTAATCTACCACTTATCAAAAGGAGAGTATTTCAAAATGATGCTCTCTCCAAAAAAAGGCATCTCGACAACCATTATTGAGAAATGATCAAACTCTTCTACAACCTTAGAGCTGATGTAAACCCAAAACACTTTTTAGCACTATTTAGCACTATTTATGTACTACTTGGTACTGTTTGGCAATATTATTACATTATTGATAGATAGATAGATATATATATATATATGTCCTTTTAAGGAATATAAAAAATGAAACAGCAAAAAAAATAATCGGCTAATTCTAGGTTAACCATGGAATTTAATCGGACCCAAAGGATTGGTCCAATCTTTGATTCTAGACTCAATAAGGTATGGTCCACAATCCCAAAATTATTGATCAACATTGTGTTGATTGGTATCATAGATTATGTGTTGAACCGATTCAATCTGAATCATACTAACCCTTACTCTTAAATTAGCTCAAGGAAGATCGGGATGTGGACTCTTAAAACTAGGGGTGAGCAGTGGTCTAGGGTCGACCTGGACCGACCCTGGACCGGCCCAACCCTGTCGGTCCTGGTTCGGTTCCCAAGGGGACTGGGTCGGTCCTTAGTCCTGAAATTCCAGGACCAACACTGTGCGGGTTGGTCTTCGGTCCTAAGAGTTTTGGGTCGGTCCAACCCTGGACCAACTATATTATATTATATTATTTATAATTCTTTTATATATTCAAACCTAAGTAAAATGTATATTATATTATATTATATTATATTGAGATGTTCTATCAATAGCACTAATAGTAATTTCAATTTAAAACTTTTGTTGAGTATTAATTACGTGTCGTTTGTTTCGTTTTTAGGTGTATAAAAGTTCAAGTGAATTAACAAGATGTGAAGTTATATATTCATGGTTTATATTTAGTATTTTGAACTTTTTATGGTTTAATTATATTTTACTAATGAATTTCAGCTGCACTTTGCTTTTCAATTCGTGTCAAATGGTAGAAGTTTTTGAAGAGTATAGTAGTATTGCAGTTGCTACGGTGATTTGCTAGTCAAGTGGTGTGAAGCTCATTTTTTGGTTGAGTGGACTCTACATGATCAAATACTAGTCAAGTGATGTGAAGCTCATTTTTTGGTTGAGTGGACTCTTTACGTGATCAAATGCAGGAAGACGCTTTTGCATATGATGTTATGAATATTAAAGATAGATGATTACAAGAACTTTCCATCTTGTCCCATATCTCGATGAGCGGTTAGCAGGTACGAAATTTCTATTTTTTTTTTTTTTGGTAAAGGTAAGAATATATTAAAGGAGAGTTAGCTATACAAAAACGGCGCCAAAAACTTTCACTCATAGTGCAAAAGTAGAATGAGTGGAAAGGGAGCCGGAAAAAGAACCAGAACAAACACAAGAAACACCAGCCAAAACAACCGGCAAACACAGACAGCAAACACCCAAGATCAAAGAAAAACAACTTAGTAACGGCAACCATAGCACCATTCATAAACCGAATGACCCGCCATCAATCCGTATGCTCAGCAAGGCCACCGACGAAGACGAGGGGTCAAATCCCCATCCTCGTTGGAGCCTTCTATTCCTAGGGTTGTCCCGTACTCTACCGAAGGTGAGGGCTTTTTCTTTCACAACTTTGATGAGATGATTCTTCAAAGCTGCTACCTCAAGGGCTTCACCATGGAAGATGATGCTGTTCCTTTTCTTCCGAGATAAGATGACATAAGGCCCCAAAAGAGAAACGGGCGATAGAGTGAAAGAAGTCATTACCCGACGGGAAATTCAATGCCCAGTGGAGATTTTTCCGCCCAAGTTCTGTTACGCCATGGAAGATTACATCTTCCGGCCCAAAAGAAAGCAAGTGTCGCAGAACATGACAATCAAAGAAGAGATGATCAATAGAGTCGGGATATAATTGCAAAAAGCACATAATTCAAAATCAATCCTTCCAATGGATATGAGAAAAGCCTGAGTAGGCAATCTGTTCTTGATAATCAGCCAAAGGTTAAATTGAAATCTTGGGGCTATAGCATTATTCCAAGTAAAACGAGCCCAAGGAACCGGAATCTTTTTGGTCCTAATTGCCTCCCAAGCTGAGGCTACTGAAAAATCACCATCAGAAGACTCGCGCCAATAGAAACAATCAGGGTTCCGAGAGAGAACCGGCAAGGCAAACTGCCAAGATTCCAAAAGAGTCCTGAAAACACGGCCCTCAGGCGAAAGTAAATCTGCCACTGTTGCTTGTCTAGTAAGTCCCGAGGTAGCAATAAGAGAGTCTCGGAAAATGAGGCTCCAAGGGCCTTCCCGGGTGCCAATTGTCATACCAAAGCGAGACCGAATGACCATCACCCAGTTTCCACAAAAAGAAGCCCTAAAGTCTCTTCTCAGCTGGAGAATTTTCTTCCAAGCCCAAGAACATACAATGGGAATGGAGGAAACCCGAAATTTCTATTATTGCGTCATCTTAAATTTGCTAAATATGCATTGGTATTTATAATTTAGTTGCACAATGCTACATTGTCGATGGATGTGTAATTTGAATTTATAAGTTTGTTTTTTTATGGAGTATAAAAAATAAGACGAAAAAATTATCGATCGGTCCCGAAGTTAACCTCGGAACCGGACCGAACCCATTGGGTCGGTCCGGTCTTTGGTCTCGAGCTCATAGAGTCGGTCCTCGGTCTTAAAATTGAGGACGATAATTTGTACGAGTTAGTCCTAGGATTATGAGGTGGCCCGGACCAACCCGAACCATGCTCACCCCTACTTTAAACTCCAAAATACATTGTCAACATGCTGCATAAAGACAAGGAAAATCAGAGAGGGCGACAGAGCTGCAGATCTGTCATGCTTAACGAAGGCAATAGCGACAGCGTGCAGGCACTTAACATCGCGGACGCTGCAATGCGTCGTAGAATCTATCGTCCCGCAGACCTGGCAAAAGGTACCTGCACAGTGACACCACCTTCCCTCATCACACACTCTGTAGATTTCTCTGCTCGGCTTTTCCCCCATTTTCCCCCTTTCTGCTTTCGAATCGGGATCAGAGCGAAACCCAAAGTCAACGACATCACTCCCTCTAACAGCAAATCCGACCCCTACCCTCCTCTCCCTTTTTGCTCCCTGTCTTGCAGGTCTTGTCTCAATCACGGGCGTCTTATCTTTCTACCTTTTCAGTTTCGATTCTCGCTCCGGTTCGCATGTGTGAGTGTGTGGTTGCGCACTGGTGGGGTTGATAAATTCCCTTCAACAACCGGGGAGAGGAGGAGGAGGAGGAGGACAGAGAGAGAGAGAGAGAGAGAGGAGGGGGAAGGAGATGGACGTGCGTTCGAGGAGAGGCAGAGAGATGAGCCCGAACAGAGCCAGGGCTTCCGTGCGTCCGAGAGAACAGCGACCGCAGGTCAGGAAAGTTCAGGTCGTGTACTACCTCACCCGGAATGGCCTCCTCGAGCACCCTCACTTCATGGAGGTCTCTTCTTGCCGATCACCAGCTTCGTCTGAGAGGTATCACCGCCAAGAAACCGCGATATCAACTTTTTCTCACTCTGTTTTCTTGGTGGGGTTTTGCTTGATCAGTACTCCGGTTCTTGTTCATGTGTTGCTGTCGTCGTCCGCAGATGTGATGGAGCGGTTGACTGCACTTAGAGGCAAAGGAATGCCCTCGATGTATTCTTGGTCTTCCAAAAGGTATGTATGAACTAGGAGCTAGCGAATCTCGTTTCTTCTACAAAACCTCTCCAGCTTCTTGATCTCCTTACGTAGGACCTACAAGAACGGCTATGTCTGGAACGACCTGTCGGAGAATGAAGTCATCTACCCGGCGGAGGGAGCCGAGTACGTGCTCAAAGGGTCAGAGATCATCGACAGCGGCGGACTCGTCGGCAGAGAACCGGTTCTCGTCCATTCGAAGCGGTTCGCGGCGGCCAGGACGGCCCGGAACGAAGAACAGGAGCTGCGCTGCTCGCGGTACGACGAGAGGGTCGGGTTCGAGGTCGACGCGGAGGAGGAGGAAGAGTGCGAGCTGGCCGACGAAGAGAAGGCGAGCTACACGAGCTCCACCACGCCGGGCTCTCGCTGCTCGCGAGGCGTCTCGACCGACGAGCTCGACGAAGAGGGCGGCGGCGGCGACGGCGCCGACAAGCTCCCTCGTGACACAGACGACCCGGGCTCGCCTCCGGCTCCGACCTCCTCCGCCGTCGCTAAACCCGCCGGAAAGGGCGGCGAGGGGTGCGGCAACGGCAACGGCAACGCCGTGGCGATTCGTTTCGAGGACGGAGACCCGGGGGCGCCGAGTAGGAGTAACTCGGTGCTCCTCCAGCTCATCGCGTGCGGCGGCGGCGGCGGCAACTCGGCCGTTCCCAAGACGAAGGCCGCACCGCCTGGCGTCGCCAAAAGCGGCGGCAAGGACCTCCACAGGGGAGTGCTGCGCAAGACCGCCGCGAAGGCGGCGGCGGAAGCCGAGGGGGACGACGACGAGAGGCGGCGGCGGCGGCCATGATACGGTGCATGTCGGAGAACCCGCGGTTCGGGAACGCGCAGAGCGAGGAGAAGGAGTACTTCAGCGGGAGCATCGTGGAGTCGATGAGCGGGGACCGAGTCGGGCCGGGTCGACTCAAGAAGTCCAGCTCATTTAATGAGGAAAGGTATGGGTTGACTCGGTCCGTCAATATCCGTATTCTCTTTTCCGCAGATGGTGATTGATTTATTGCATCTTTTATTGGGTTATCAATGTTTCCTCACTTTCATTTTTGTTTTTATTGTCACTATCAATATTTTGATTTTATTTCGCACTTGCTAAATACCCATTTGAAAAACACAAATTGTAGTTATCAATGCTATCGCATTCCTCCTGTCTCACTCCTGTGTCAGTTGTAATGAATACATTAAAAATGAAATTTTTTATTAAATATAACCTTTTTTTGGTGTTTTAATGATTTGATCAATTCAAACGATTTCTCACCTAGGCATGGGGCCTGTTGGCACATGATGTCATCTGTTGGCATTTTCTAGGTACTAAAATGTTGCAATGTGATGGTGAAAATCTTTTGCCCTTCGTTTGAAGTTATGCCAGTTTCCATTTCGTGGTAAACTCACATTTCACCCTTTTCACCCACGTATCATCATCATCCATCGGCCAATCACATCAGCACAGTAATATATAAAAATGGTACAGTGCAAGTTTAGTGTAATGGGTTCATAAAATAATTCCATAGATTTATATAAACCACTTGTTTGAAATATTCATTTATGATCCATTAGATTGTTTATAGATGAGTTATTCTCTTTAATAGGCATTTAAAAATAGATCATTGACTATTTGGCTAATACCTCTTTTTCATGTGGCTATAAAGTAGCTCCTCGTTCGCTACATTTGTCTAATTGCGCGATTCATCTAAAATAAAGAACAAGACACAAATTCCATGTTTGCAGAGATTACACACTTCATCAGAAAGAATAACGAGTTGAAAATTAAAATATAATTCTCAGGTTTGTTTTTCAAAAAAAGTTCTGAAGCGCGAAATTCACAATGCGGAGGATCATTTCCTGACCAAAATCTCTGCTCTATTTTCGTGCTAACAGGAGCTCCAAGACGGAGTTGGGAGATGCTGCGGTGGAGGAGAGAAGAGGGAGAAGTCATCATCGGCAAAAGGCAAATGCATTCCTCGGAAGATGTCGATGGCGGCGTCGAGGAGCAGTAGAAAACTGCTGTAGTTATTGCTGCTCTATTTACCATCTAATCACAGTTTTTTAATTGGAAGAGGTTGTCGGTAATTCAGTAATGATGTTTAGTGGTGCTTGATGGGTGAAGAACCCAATGCATATCTTTGGATGCTTGATGATAATGATTAAGCATGGTGGAAGGGACTTTACTTCGGACAGATCTTCTGCTTTCGGTGCTGGTAAGTGAATCTTGAGCACTTTAATGATGTCGGTCATAGGCAGTTGACATTCGCATGTAGTCATCCGCTGCTTTAAATTTGACGGGCAAAGCTACAATTCACGACCGATTAGGATTTGATGGAAAGTAGGCCGAATTTAGAGCACACACTCTTACGACCAGGGCAAGGAGTGGTTTCGACTGGATCTAGGTCTGTTGGATCGCAATGCCTGGGTCTTCGATAGCATTGGCCCCATGTCTATGGACACGAGTCAGGCCAAAGTTGAGAATAATGAATGAAGAAAAATTATATTATGTCCATTAACGTATGAAAAGTACACATGCCTATTTGTAGACTTTGCGTAAGTACTATCTAAAGTAACAAATCAGGATTAATTAGAGACATACAGAATCACCTAATAATATACAAGATGATGGATTAGCTAAGAAAAGCGCCGTCTTATCGATTTTCATGGAATTGTTACTGCATTGTTTTGTCCTATAATTAATGGTACTCGCACTTAATAACACTTTTCAAAGCCTTTTTTTTAGACGTTCAATTTATATACACACGCAGTTGATCCATGACCTTTGACATCGGTGGACAGATTTTAATGCTTCAAGAAGTTAATTTCCCAGTTTTTGGTGTGCACCCTGAAACTAGAAATCAAATTCATCATTACTTAAGTTAATCTAACGTGTTTTGAAGCAGAAACTTACATATTGTACCAATCAAGGCAACTTAAACTTTCCTGAGGTCTAGGCAAGATTTTTTACTCGGGAAAGCTCCATAATCTAGAAAAAAATTTGCAAGTACCTTAGGAATGGCTTTTAGTTTTGTAGCAGTAACTTGATCACTCAATTCACACACAGGATTGTGTCCTTTAGAAATTGTACAAGTCAAGGTAAATCTCAAGATTCGTAATGTTTACGTTATTTCTATATTAATATTGGGTTTGTTAGAAAACTTTTATCTCCAATTTCTAAACCACACAAAAATCACGCGTACATCAAGGTATATTTGCATTTAAACTTAGTGTTAAGGTGAAAGGCATTACCCTACCTTGGGGCTCCCTTGCCTCTGTTCGGTGAGCACTCTCCTTCATAATTAGGTTTTTACTTGAATTTACTAGTAGTAAAACTTGACTGTACAACATTTTTCATCCTCAAACTATAGAACCCGAACTAAATGACACTTATCAAAGCCTTTCTTTCGACACTCTCGACCTACAAGTCCATCTGTCAATTCGTGAACCTGATATCAACGAACATATTGTTATATTTCCAGAAGTTTGTGATTTGATAGCTCTTAGGGTGTGTTTGTTTAAAAAAAAAAAAAAGACTCAATGATAAATAAAATATTTCCTAGGAAAGTGTTTTCTAGAAATATGGTTATTTTCTTTTGTTTTATGATATATGATCAAAAACGTTTTGTGATGTTTGAATTCATTTTAAAATGATTTCAATCTTATGACTTCATCTTAAGCAAAAATAAATTCAATTTTTTAAATAATGTTAATTTTTTTAAAAAATAGAATTTTTAATTATTTTGTTTCTCTTATTTCTTTTTAATTTCTTTTCTCTTATTTTTAATCAAAATCTTAAATTTTCCCTTTTGTATTTTGCTTTTCTTTCCTTTTCTTTTTCCTCCTTCCTCCATTGCAACCTTGACTAGCGACGGCCACAAGCGACGTCACGCCTCACCAGGTGACGCCTATAGCCCGTTGCCAACAACTAGCGAAGGAGGAGAAGGAAAAAGAAAAGGAAAAAGAAGAAAAAAGATAAAAGTTAAAAATTCAAGAGGAACAATCCTGAAAAGTGTTTTCACATCTTTAGATTTAGGAGTTTACTTTACTAAATTTACGCACAAAATTTCATTGACTGGAAAATGTTTTCGATTGATTAGTTATTTTCATGAACCAAACAGTGAAAGTCCAGGAAAATCAATTCATGAAAAATACTTTCCCCAAACAAACATACTCTTAGTGTGCATTGCAAAACTAGACGTCAAGTGCATTAACCCAAGGGCACAAATACCTTAGGCATATCTTTAAATGCTTTTAAGGTCATTAAGCATGATAATGCAATCACTTATAAGTGAATATGGTCTTAGGGTAGAATTTGGTATTTGAAAATCGAATTAGTGAAAACCTATCCAGTTCCAGGTTCTAAAATACGCATGGTAGGTTTTGGATTCAAAAATTAGGAAACTTGTTTCGACTAGTAGATTCCAAATTCTAGGTTGGTGGAACTTAGAACCTATAACATAAAACTTGGAACGAGTTTTTGTATTTTTCTTGGTCTATGTCTTTACGCGATCCCACAATATTCCATGGCGTTGGATGATGAATATATAATCCAAAATCATTAATCTAAGCTTCCATTTTATGACTTAAACTTAAGTTTTTTCCATTGTTAATGTTTTATATATTTTGTATGTTTAAATATAAGTTATGTTTAATGAATTGTAGCAACAAATGATGGTTATTAAAAGTAATAATTCACTATAATCTTTCAATTAATGATATAAGTGAAACTCGAGTAGACCTTGAAGATAAGTTCTAATTTCCAAATTCCAAAAAATGAAGAACATATTTAAATGGATAGGTTTTAGGTTCTAGATGGAACCTGTATGGAACCTAAAACTACTCACCCCTAATTACTTACACCCCTGCTTGCTTTTGATGCTAGTAGGTTAATAGAACACTTTGCTATGTCGGTCATAGGTAGTTCACTTTCACATATAGTAGTATTTCCATCCGATAGTAATATAACAAGTTTTTTGCCTTATCACAGTTTCACAACTTTCTAGGATTTTTTTGACAAAAAATAGGTATTATTTGGAGCATACGGTCACAACGGCAAGTAGCAAAAGCTTGCCTAAATCTAAATCTATCAAATCAGTCCATCTTGATCATTGATCATGTGGGTTTCACATATATGGATCTGGTATGGAGAAGAGTCTCTTCTTTACTACGAAGAAGTTTCATTGGGGACAATGTCATATTAAGCAGACAAATGAGAAACAACAGTCATCTTACTGAATACCATGGAATTCTTTCTATATATATTGGAAATTTTAATTCTAAAACTAACAATACTTGAATTTAATGACTTTAGGCATTTAGGTGTATTATCCTAAAACTAGCAGCACTCCTCATAGTCTTTCTTTTTATATTCATAATACCTATGATTGAACTATTGATTAATGATCCTAATATCAATATGACTGATTTTTACACTCTCAAGAAGTTTGTGATTTCCTAGTTCCGTATGCAGAAACTAGACGTGAATTGAATTGATCGAGTTGATCTAACACAAAATCCTCTAGCAAAGTTTGAGTTAAGACTTTTGACGAGTGGGAAGCTCTGCATTAAAACTTCACAAATGCCTTAGGCATGATTTATCTTTTCCTAACAATAAGCTCAAATCAAACTCGTGTCGCATTATCTAGACAAATCACGGATCTAGGTAAACCTCAAGATGTACGATTTTTACATAATTTTCCTTCCAATTTTGAAGTTGTCGGAAAGCATTGATCTCAAGTTTCGAGCACACGAAGATCATGCAAATCAAATGTAAATATAAGAGATAAGGTGCATTTAAAGTTAGTGTTTCAAGAGGAAGAGCGTGTACGGTAGTTTGGCCTCCATTTGCATCTGGGGAATTATTATTATTGCTTAATCTCTGTTGTTTGATGTTTTTAGGTGTATTAGCCAAGAGCTTATAGAGTCTTCCAAAAGAGCCAAACTTAGGAATTGTGGAATTAGGTTATAAGCCGCTCTCATTTCGTGTGCCCCAATTGGCTTCTGTCAATAAGTTTTTCTTACACTCTGTCTTCTTCCATCTTCACTTTACTTATATGAAGGCGTATGGATACCCACGGCCTTTGGTTACGACCCAACCTCCATTGTTTAAAACGAATGTCTACTCGTTGTTATACTAGTTCTATCTTAAATGTCCAATGCATCACAACTAAAATGTTTAATTCATTCTAAATTATTCGCGTTTAGTGGTTAATAACGCCGTAATTGGATGCCGAAATGCATGTTTTATGAGACCATTGCCTTGTTGTTTCATTACTAAAAAATCATGATGTTGTCAAGTCGTTGTTAAGCATTCTCATAAATGGATTTTCCATTTTCATGTTTGTCCAATTTAACTCAGAATAAGAGTTGGCTAAATGATAGATATGGTCTCTGAACTTTGAATTGGCTCTTGAATTTAAAAGTGTTCCATGTGATCCCTAAACTTAAACTAATGTGCAATGTCATTCATGAATTTTAATTTGTTCAATGTGATTCATAGACCTTTAGTATATATTCAATTTAGTCACTGAACCCAGGAAACTATTCAATGTTATTCTTGAACTTAAATTTAAACCAAAAGAACAAAATTCTTGAACTCGAAGTATTGAAAGGACAACCTTGAACATTTTTGTATAGTCCAAGGATTAAATTGAATATGTGCTAAAAGTTCAAGGATCGACGATAATATTACATATTAGGTTAAAGTTTATTAACTATATTAAACAATTTTTAAGTTCAAGAGCTACATCACACATTAAATCAAAGTTCATAAACCATTTATACACCATCCCATAAAATCGACCACTCAAATATGAACTTCGTGTAAAAAGAATTGGCGGACTCGGTTGGCTTATCCGCTCTGGCTTTCCACCTTCGTATGTTATCCGAAAGCGTTGGCGCCAATATCTGATCCTCCCACAACAAACTATACAATCGTTGCAACGATTAACAAATTTAACTTTTTTTAACGAAATAACACATAGTAATCCGAAAGAAAAAATTATTACTTAAAAAAATTAATAATGAAAATCCTACACAACCCCAATTCGATAACTTCACACAGAAGGAACAAAAAGAGATCGACGGCCGGAGGCCTAATTTCGAGTCTGGAAAAGAAATAAACGATCGAAATCTCTAATCTGAAATTTCAATTTCTGTCTCGTTTTCGTGAGAAATTATGCAGCATTCACTCCGATCGATCCAGCCAAGCCCGTAGGTGAATGTCGCTAGGATCGGGGAGCTCTCAACCGGATGTAAACGCGGAGATGACCAAGGCCAAGGCCAAGGCCGCCAGCCCTGCCGCCGCGACCTCGCCGGAAGGCTCCGTCAAGAACGATAAGAAGAAGAAAGTAATCAACTCTTTCCCCTTCCTTCTTTCTTTCCATTAATGTTCCTTCAATTGATTCTCGTTCTATTCTTCGCATTTCCTTTTGGAATTATTTTTGCACTCGAATCGGTTTGATTTTGCTATTTCCGTCATTGTTTCGAAGTCTATCATGCCGAAGATTTTGGCACCAAGCGAGGCGGCAAGGGCAACTTCGACGACGGCGACACCTCGAGACCGGATGCGGACGCAGACGTTCTCGGTCTCTCTCTCTCCCCCTTTCATCCTTCTTGGGAAAATTAATTGTTCGAAGGTACATCGGATTACCCGATAGATTTCACTGATTTCTTTAATCTATTTTGGTGGTCGGCAGATACGGAGAATATGTCAAAGATACGGGCGTTCACGGAGGCGTCTCCTGCCATGAGGAAAGCTTCTCAGGTGCATCTCCGCCTCAAAATTCATTAATCCCGGAATTTGTCATGTGGGGTTGATCAATCGAATAGGCTACGAATAATTCAAAGAATAAACTTATTAAATTAGGCTAAAGATAATATAAAGTACGAGGATACGATTAGATTAGTGCTCCATGGTGATCTCATGTTTGTCAGAAATCTTCCATGCATGAACCTTGTACGCTGCTATAATAGTGGGCCGAAAATTCGAGACTAACGTGTCATCAATGAGGGAAAACCACGTAACCTTATCCAACGGAGGCTATGGTCTCCGTAGCATCTCTCGCGTGATTTTGGTAGCTCACCTAACATGAGAAATCTTGGGTTGAGTGGCCTCAATTTCCCATTGAAGAAAATCAAATGGAGGAGGAAATAATCAAAGATCAGGTGAGAGTGACAACTATCCATGCTTCTCGACCTAATTTGATGCGATCATTAAAGGGGTAGAATCTATACGTGTGTATGGAGTAGACGTACTGACACATGTTCGATGAAGATGTTCTTTTCCCCCTGATTAACTATTTGAATTTTGGCTCAGGTCGTTGTAATATCCCTTGACAGATTAAGAATTTATTTAAAGTCTGTTCCCTTGTGAGTAGAAAAAAGTAGACCTTCATGTCACATCTTGATCTTTATGCATTGAACTTAATAAAAATGTGATGAATGGACTCCCACAACCTCTTATATAAACTTGTCGGATTTGCTTGTCTACTTCTAGAGACAGACCAGCCCAAGAATCGAAGGCCTGAACCTATCTAGCTTTGGAAGCATCCATGGCACCGGAAACCGAAGCTAGAGAACTCCGGTACCATTATTGTCATCAGCCCTTCTTTATTACAAGCGCGTTTTAAGTGATGAACGAATGCTCCATCTGCTGCTGCGCTCATTAGATTTTGAAATTGCAGAATATTTGCAGGGACTTGGAACGTGGGAGGGAGGACACCCCAGCAACACTCTCAACTTGCAAGATTTTCTGCAGGTGGAGGATCTTCGGACCTATACGTCCTAGGGTACGATGAATTGTCATGTTAAGTGCTTGTCAAAAAAATCGATTTGCCAGCATTTCTTATGATTCTTATGCAATGCAATAGTTAGGCTCTCGCTTGCTGTGATGGCTAGCACGTTTTGTTGTGATTTTCACACGAGTGCTTTACCATAAATAAAAATTTGAAGAAAAGAGTTGCCATGTTAGGAAATAGGTTTATCTTGTCGTACACAAGTGCTAAAAATGGCCTTACATGGCAACACTCTATATGTATCTTGCTCTCTTTATGATATCTTAATCTCTTTAACAATTTATCCGTTTCGAGTCTTTCAACGTTACGTGGATAGGATCTACTGGATAAATAATATGAGATTGAAATGATTTAGCTATCCTTTTTATTCTATTTTAGCATATCTGTTCATGATACTATGATTGAATATAAAATTGATTCAGTAGTTTATGTCTTGAATTTACTCATTTGAAGTAACTTATAACAATGTCAACCCTATCAACCGAAATAATATCATTGATGATTTGGGGGTAATCTTACCTCAATTCCTGTCCACCACAGTATTTTCAAAATGAGTCCATCACCATTTGAATAAATATCTTTGTGCAAGCTAAAGGTACATGAAAATGACGATTGTGATGATGATGTTCTACTAAGAGCTCCTTTTTATATCTAGGTTTCAGGAAATCGTTCCCCTGAGTGCCGGTAACGTGCTGGTGGTTGAGGACAATGAACCCGCCGCGAAGTGGCTGGTCCTTATAAACCAAGCCCTAAACCGACCGTACGACAACGACTCGTCTGGCCATGGCTCGAAACCACCGAACAAATCCTCCAAGGACTTGGCAACGAGAACCCCGAACGCCGTCAACTTCCTCCAGAAGCCGTCCCTGAAAGTCCTGCGCAAGAAATTAAAAGGCGAACAAGGCTCTCCTCAAATCCTGCAACTGCAGCACGGAGTCGTCGCCAATAGCCAGAGAGGCGGAGGCAGAGGAAGTTCAGTGACGCCATGGACCGGCCGGAGTTCATGTCTTTCCAGTACCGCCGCGAGAGCTGCGTCGACGACCTCTTGTGGGTGCGGAGCTCGACCCATCTTACTATCCGTCGTCCCCAGTGCTGAGCGCAAATGATCCGCGGTACAAGCTCGTGGCCTG